>NW_027467722.1:1119108-1146608 GCF_046742065.1 Oratosquilla oratoria
GATCCCACACATAATGATCAAAATTTCACATATTTAAATACTCCAGGATGTTGTTAGTATGAATATACACTATGTTTATGTTAAAGTATATACTTTCATTTGATAAATTCATTAATGACCATAGGCCTAGGTTAATTTGTTAGGTTACGTTAGGTGTGGGATTTTTGACCGACACTTTGTGGGATTTTGACCAATAGGATTTTGGATGTGGGATAATGACCAGTGGGATTATAATCTTATGGTGTTATGTTGTGAATTCTTGCGAAACAGAACAAGATGGAGAAATATGCTGGTAGTTATGACTGGTATAACGACCAGCTAGTGGAAGCTGAAGTAATTTACTACCCAAGCCAAAGCGAAGTTGCTGGATATGGGGGGGGGGGGACTTCCCCCCATAGTCTCTCATTCCCATTATCCTTTTCCCCCCCACCTCCCACCCCACCCCCAGTGTGTATTTACACACGTCCTTATGTGTATGCGTTAACACATAGGTTCTTACGTGCGTATATACATGAATGCTTATGTCCGCATACATACGCCTGCATGCAAGCATAATTTCTTTTCCGTATCCTACCTAGTTATTGACCGAAAGATATTCTGTCGATATGTTTCATCATTGCAGATTATTGCATTTCTTTGTTTATACAAGCGTACGCACATATTTTTGACAGTAGGTTGGAAATTTCCGTCATCGTAAACAAGAGTGTGACAGGATATTTGTCTGAATGATATCTTTGACAGTGAGTGCATTGCTAACAGTAATATTTTTTTTTTGTAAACAAACCCCGTACAATGTTTTATATGAAAGAATAAATCTTGGAAATTGACACTGAAAAACAGCGTGTTTTTTGGCATAGATTCTCGAGTTTATTTTGCATTTTATGACAGAATACTATTGATTTCAGTACAAATATAGTATATCTAGAAATAGAGAAAAAACATTTGATCCATAAAGTGAATAGAAGGATTGGGAGGTAGATACATATATACATTTACAGTATATATATTGTATACACATACACACATATATTTACACAGTGAATGAGAATCCGACAAGAAATAAAGGTCTCAGACTGTCAGGAAATAAATCTAATATGGAAATGGGTAGAAACAACTTCGCCAGCCGTGTAGTTAATGAATGGAATAAACTTCCTGCAGAGGCAGGCCAATTAAAGTTCATTTCGAAGCTTTAAAACTCGTTTAGATAAACACCTAAGCAAGATGCTAATGCCTGTCATTTATTTTATGTTATTTATTTATTTATTTGTTATTATTTGCCAGTTTGATTATTATTATTTGCTTGATTTTCATTTATAATTACTTATTTGTCAAACTATTATCATTTACTATTTACCTGTTTTTTTATTATTTAACTATACCTATTCATTTATTTATTTGTTTTATTTTATTATTATTTATATTATTATATTCTTATTTATTTATTTATCACTATTATGTTTTTTTCGCATCCGACCTAGTTATGGAACAAGAGGTCTCTTGTCGGCATACTCCTCCTTTGTAATATTTTGTAATTATATAAATATATATATGTATATATATATATATGTGTGTGTGTGTGTGTGTGTGTGTGTAGTATATGTATGTATGTATATATATATATATATATATATATATATATATATATGTATATATATTTAAAGTATATATGGGCAGAAGGTTCTCTCTTTTGTATGTTTCGTTCAATGTGATGGGTTGTTCAGTATTAATAAATTTCTTGAAGGTATTTTCTTTATACCTTAGAAAAGTATATATATGTATATATTATATATATATATATATATATATATATATATATATATATATATATATATATATATATATATATATATATATATATATATATATATCCATATATATATGTATATATATTGTATATACATGTATATATATATATGTATATATATATATATATATGTATATATATATATATATATATATATATTTATTTATATAAAGAGGTAGAGAAAGAACTGGGGAGTGAGCGGGAGATGGGATGGAGGGGAGGAAGAGGAAGGAGAGGGAGAAGAGGAGGGGGACGGAGAAGCGGAAGGGGAAGGAGAGGAGAAATGTGAGGGGAAATTTCAAGAAAGAAAACAAAGGAAATAGAGATGTAACGAAGTCACTAGGCGGGAAGGAAATATAAAAAGAAACGGAAGAAGAAATAAAAAAGGAAAAGAAGAATAAGGAAAGCGGGGATAAATGTATTACATTTCAAAATTGATTTGTCTAATCGAGCATGAAATGTCTGATGTGTACCACAGAGAATTCCCTTCTCAAAGGGACGATAAGTACATGACATCTTACCTCTGACCATTAGGCCGGTGTCACACTGTCCGGCGCCGCCGGTGCGGCTTGCCTTTGGCGCCAGCAAAGTCTCCTCCCTTATTATTAGGAGTCATTTGACTCCGAAGGTTTTACGAGAGTGTCTGAAGCAGGTGGGAAGGGAGATGGTGGTTGTCGTTCCATCAAGTTCTGGCTGCTGTCGCCAGGTGATTTTATTAAACCAGTTGAACTTGTTCGCTATGCGAGCAAGTTAGGGCATCGCTGCTTGCTGCGAGGTGATGGTGGTTCGAATCCTGCCACCGGCGAGTTGAACTCAGGGCATGACTCAAATCCCATGCTACAAAGTCCTCTGTAAGGGGCACCGTCCCAACCTTCTGATAGGAAGGCGTTTGTGACGTTAAACCAAATCAATCATCAATCAATCAGTTGATCTAGCAAACATCATCTATCCGCGTCCGGCACTACCGCACAGTGTGACACCAACATAACTCCGCGTTTTGACCTCTTGAGTCAATCAGCATATACCTTGCAGTTATTTTCATGCTGATATATACTTTCATGGCTGATGAAAAGTAAGCCTTACCGTATCGGGTGGATACATGCTATCTCCTTATCGATTTCAAGAGTTCTGTGTATTCAGCATTGTTGTATGATTGTTGGATAATCTCCATTCAGTAAAGAATATTCGTCACGTTCATCTTTCTGTCCCTTCTGGTCCATTACTTTTTTTGAATCACTTCCTTACAACGTCTGCGACTCCATTTCTTCTGTGTTATGTCCGAGGCGCTGAGGACAGAAAGGGTTGATGTCGGTGGTATGTACAGAGATCAAACAAGGCAACTTGCATATGAAAAGTTACGCTCGTGTTTCGTCCGAAGCGGACAGCCAAGCGGACAGCAGAAAGTGAGGGTGTAGGGATGTGTTGGACTTGTCCGGAACGCAAACGAGACAGCAAGGGACGGAGAGAGAACTATTGTCTTTTCTACCAACTCTGACTCTAAGGCTCGTTTCACACGTATCGACTTTTCGCCGTGCGCCGTCCATGGCATGACGTCGCGCTATCAACCATAAGTGTCTATGGAACCTTTCACACGTGGTTGTGGTCGTGACATGTGAAAACGTCCATGGATGTCTATGGTTATTTGAGAACACGACGTCGTGTCGTGGACTTCGCACGGCGAAAGGTCGATACGTGTGAGACGATTCTAACTTTGAATCTGGTGGCTGTTAGGCCTACAGGTTTATTACAGCTTTTATGGTCTGTCCAGACAGTTCTGTCCACTTCCTTTCAGACCTCCCCTGGTGCCACTTGATCCATGCCCTTCTTTACTCCATTCAGCCATCCATCTGTTCCTGGGTCTTCCCAATGGTCGGCTACCCTGTAATCCACCTTCAAACTGGTCTTTGACGTCTATCAGCCTCCATTCGGACACAGTGACCAACCCACCTTGTTCTTCTCCTCCGCTCCTCACCCTGAAAGTATGATTGGTTTTCTTAGACATCAATGATATATCAGACTTTCATGTCTATTCTTGCTGTCGCCAAATTATTATATTCAGATGATGGGAAACCCTTTGGGCGTCATAGGGTTAGCTTCTTTCCGCTCGCTTCCCGAATCGCTCCGCATCGCATAGCATTGCTTCGCTTCGGATGACGTTGCATTGCCTCGCTACGCACCTCCCGTTGGGTCGTTTCCCCGAGTCGTTAACCTTAGCTTTTCGCCCTTACTTGCGGGTCGTTCGGGAACCTAAAAGGACTCAGGTTGACAACCCAGTGTCTGTCACCCTCCCGAGATAACTTTAGGCATTTCCCCGTAATAATCGGGTTATCACGCTCTGACGGAAAGTTTAATATTTCCATCCTCCGGAAGTTTCCGTCTCAATCTCGTCTCAGCTTATGAGATTCTGTTTGTCTCGGTGTTACCTGAAACATTAGGCTTAAGAGGGAATTAGGCGAGAACTAGTTTACCAACTGAGTGGTTAACGAATGGAAAAGACTTAGTAACCATGTAGTCAGCGATTAAGCCATTGGTTGTTTTCAGAGAAAGTTAGATAACTTTATGGATAGGGATAACAGGTGATAAGGGACATGGAACTGCCTAGTGTAGGTCTTATGGCCTCTTGCAGTCTCCATTCTAACATTCTTATGTTCTTATTATTTCCCAGTTACTTAACGCTGGTAAGGGACATAAAACCCTCTAGTATAGGCCCTATGGTCTCTTGCAGTCTCCTGTATTATGTTCTAATCATTTTCCAGTCATTTGAACTCTGGTATATTAAGTTTAGGTTTTTCAACTGTTGTCATTGTTCATCGTGACACGCGTCCATGTTCAGTCTGTTCACATAAACCTGGTGAAGGTTTATAAGAAAACAAAATATTTCTTGGTCATTAAGAATATCCTTGGAATTAATCAATGTGTATGTATATATATATATATATATATATATATATATATATATATATATATATATACACATATATAAGTATATACATATATATATATACATATATATGTATATATATATATATATATATATATATATGTGCATATATATACACATATATATATGTGTGTGTGTGTATATATGTATATATATATATATATATATATATATATATATATATACATACATACATATACCAAGGCTTTTTTCCCCCTTACCAGGGAGGTAGCCAAAAAGGACAGGGCACAAAAACACTCCCACCCATTCCATCCCCGAAAACAGTCCACACCCCTCCACCCTCCCTCCCATCTAAGCACCTCCTAGATGACGGGCCATCCCCGCACCCTGTCTACTGCCCTGGGTCAGAAGCAGTGTCGCAGGACACAGCACATCCACAGCAAGGCCGCTTCATTAAATCGGCGACCCCCCCTCTCCGTCCCCCATATATAAAGGAGAGGACGGGGAGAAATCCCTTCGGGCTGCGTCAAAATTTTTTGCTCACACACACTACCTCACCCCCATTCCCCCGTCCAATCCACCTCATGCATCACAACATTTTCCAAATACAACCATTCTCCATTCACCCCTGTCTTCTGTCCTCTCCCGTCCTTCCTCAACCGACATTCCCCTCTTCCCCAAAGCCCCCTTCACCCCATCCATCCATCCATCTCATCCTAGGACGTCCCCTCATGTTCACTCTCTCCACATCTGCCTTCCATACCTCCTTTACTAGTCTTTCTTCAATCATTCTTTCCATGTGTCCAAACCATCCTAATACTCTTACATCCACCCTATCTCCCAGCTCCCTTTCCACCCCTGTTCTCCTCCTCACTTCCTCATTTCTCACTCTATCTAGCCTATATATATATATATATATATATATATATATATATATATATATATATATATATATAAAATGGAACATTGTGAAAAAATCCTGTAATTTCATGAAGTTGGATAATCACCAACAAGGTGTGCAGCAGCACTAGTAAAGAAAATTTCATCCAATTTTAGATGAGTTTATTAGAATATTCTGTAAATAATACGCTACGATACATACGAGTAAGTTCATTACTCTTCTATTTCCTCTGGCAGTATGAATAGTTTATATATAAACATAGATAATGAGTAATAAGGGACCCAAAACCGAGCCCTGGGGAACTCCACTAGTAACATGACCCCGTTTGGATTTTACGCCGTTAGTGGTGACCCGCTGTTTTCTGTCATTAATCCATGCTCTGATACATTCAAGCACTTTTCCTCCTATGCTATGGGTTTTTATTATATTAGTGGTTTTTGGTGGGGGTACCTTGTCGAATGCATAGGTAAAGTGAAGTCTATATGGAATCTGAACTTCAGAAATATCTGATGTTTGGTACAAAAACACCTTTCGGAAATATTTGGAAATACACCAGAATTGTCAAGTATTCTCTTGATTAAGGATTAAGGTCAGGATCAAGTTAAGGATTAAGGTCAGATTTAAGTTAAGGAATAAGGTCAGGGTTAAGTTAAGGATCAAGGTCAGATTCAAGTTAAGAAATAAGGTCAGGCTCAAGTTAAGAATCAAGGTCAGATGCAAGTTAAGGAATAAGGTCAGGCTTAAGTTAAGGATCAAGGTCAGATTCAAGTTAAGGAATAAGGTCAGGCTCAAGTTAAGGATCAAGGTCATATACAAGTTAAGGATTAAGGTCAGATTCAAGTTAAGGATTAAGGTCAGATTCAAGTTAAGGAATAAGGTCAGATTCAAGTTAAGGATCAAGGTCAGATTCAAGTTAAGGAATAAGGTCAGACTCAAATTAAGGATCAAGGTCATATTCAAGTTAAGGATTAAGGTCAGGCTCAAGTTAAGGATCAAGGTCATTTTCAAGTTAAGCAATAAGGTCAGGCTCAAGTTAAGAATTAAGGTCAGGGTCACGGCCAGGATTAAAATCAGGATCAAGGTCAAGAGCAACAGCAACAGCTTTTGTCCAAATAACAATCAATGCAAATTGTGATTGTCATTTTCCCAAATAAGCGCCATCATTACTACTTCCAGCATAATTAACGCGTCTTTTTTTCTCGTCAGTCGTGACGCTCGATAAATCACTTTTCCGGAAAGAAGGAGAAAAAAGATACTTTGGGAATATGTCAGGCGAAAGAGACAGAACATGAATAACCATAGAAAAAGTCCATGAGGACAGATGTGGAAATCGCGACGACGACGACGACGACGACGACAAGCGCTTGATTGGATCACACCAGGAAAACGATTTTTTTTCCCCTCAGACTTCTGGCAGAGACGATGTCGGTTGGCTCCCGAGGGGAGGAATTTACCGAGAGTACGATGATCGGAAAGAAGCAGCGAGTGACCTCTTGTCCTTATAGAAGCACTGGTGAGTTGTCGGCGAGGGAGTACGAATTGGGAAAAGAAGAAGAAAAAGTAGAATAGGTTGTATCCAGTGGAGTCGAAGAAGCGATCTGAAAATGCAAGGAGAAAGAGGAAGTTTTTGGATTCGTGACGATGTCAGAATGAAAAAGGGAAAGTGAGGAATCAGAGTCCCATTTTGATACTGATAGGATGAGTGCCACACGCGTGAATAAAATCGTCTGGCGAAAGCAGAAATAAAATGTAAAGTACATCCAGGAGATGCCAAGATAAGGAGGGTGGAGGGGAGTGGAATATATAGGAAATGGAATGGGTGGGAGTGGTCTCTATGCCGTTTTCTTTTTGGCTACCCTCCGTGTAGTGGGGAAAAGCCTTTGGTATATGTATGTATGTACATCCAGGTACGGAAGGGGATATTGATTTATCCTGTTTGAAGTCGCGAATTCCTCCTATCAGGAGGCTAGGACGGTGCTCCTGAGGACTTTGTAGCGTGGAATTGAACGGACCATGCCCTTGGTCCAACTCGCTGGCGGGAGTGTTCGAACCGCCGTTATCTCAACTTCCGCCGCAAGGAACTAAAACGTTCTCTTGTGAAGATTAGTTCTGTTCGTTGATTGCGTGAAGAGTAAAACCGTTTCTATCGGACAACAGGTAAATGTCATTTGCCTTAAGATGTTATCACTCCGATTGTTGGAGTAGATCTGCAGCCCACAGCTTTAGGGAATGAATCTGATGTGCTGGCGAAAAAAAAGAAAAAGAAAAAAAAAACTCAAGCATATCAAATGACATTCTATGTAAATTGTTGAGAAAAGAAAATAGTTTGCCTTTGTGATTTTACGGTAGAGAAAGTTCTGGAGGTGGGATTTGCCGCCGATTTATTGGAAGTTGGAGGGAAAATAGCCCAGTGTGGGAGCGCTTATAGCCTTTCTCAGGTTTAAAGCTCCAAGTGCCAACTCAATTGTCACAAATTGACTGGAGGAGTGTATTCCTCGCCTCTCATTTCGAGTCCTGAAATATTCAACAACTTTTCCCGAATCATTGAGGCGTGAAGGAAACGTTTTAAAATTGAACGAAACGTTTTGAAAATGAGAGGAAACGTTTAGACCCCCGGAGAGGAAATATATATGATACAGAAACGTTTTCCTGCCTACGGTTTGCGCATCGAAAACGTTTGGAAGATATTGTTTGGATTTTTTTTTATTCAGGAATGCCTGGATATCCTACAATGTTAGAAGCAAGGATCTAGTTTGATTTTCATATTTTTAAAAATATTTTGGACCACATAGTGTTGTCGTATTTTTTTTTTTTTTTTTTTTTTTT
Organism: Oratosquilla oratoria; assembly: GCF_046742065.1. NCBI lineage: Eukaryota > Metazoa > Arthropoda > Malacostraca > Stomatopoda > Squillidae > Oratosquilla > Oratosquilla oratoria. Next base: position 1,127,542 of record NW_027467722.1, read on the forward strand.
TTTTTGTTGACGACTTGTGACAGATTCCATTCGATTTTTTTTTTTTTATCTATTTGAAGGATTCACATGAACCCAAGCCCCGTTCAGATCACCATCTAGCACCAAAGCAACAACAGCACAGGATATTCCCGGAAATAGGTATGGTACTAACAACATAGGCGTGGTATTAACAACAAGAGATATTCAGACAGTGGAAGAACAGTGGAAGAACAACAGCTCTATCAGAACAGGAGAAATTGGCGGGTTTTTTTCTTTCTTTTTCTTTTTAAGCACAGCTGGACCACTGACAGGCGATACGCCTAACAGAAGTCTGATGAGAAGAAGGTGAGAACTAAGAACATAAGAATGGAGGAGACTAAAAGACCAAATGAGACCTACACTACGCAGTTCCATGTCCCTCACCACCTGCCATCCCTATTCATAAAGTTATTCAATCTCCTCTTAAAACAACCAATAGTTTCAGCACTCACTACGTCACTGTTACAAAGTTTATTCCATTCATTAACTACTCTGTTGGTAAACTAGTTTTTGCTATTTCCTGTATATATCCTCGACGGAGATAGCCGAAGATACAGACAGGTCATCTTACGGTACAACACACAATATAAATCTGTTCTTTTCTGTTTTATGTGCCATTTTAATAAGCGTGGTCATAGAAATAAACATGGAAATGATAAAACAATGAAAAAAAATGAGGCAACATATTGGATGCTTGGTCAAAGAATATTCATGTGAAATCTGGTATACGACCTGCTCAATCATGTTCCCTTCTTCAAAATGTACAGAACTTAATGTATATGGAAAAATCTAAAATATGCCAATTGTGACTTTTTCAATAGTTATTTTGCTCGCTCATTATTATTCTCAGTTTTCTAAAAGTGCGATGATAAAAAGGCTTTGTATCATTCTAGAGATATCGAATAAGGGACGAAGGCCAAGCCCCCTGTAGAGCAGAGACTGGCATAGGCGGTGGGTCGTGGAAAAAAAGAAGAAAAATAAACACACGCACACACACACACACACACACACACACACACACACGCACACACACATTATATATATATATATATATATATATATATATATATATACATATATAAACTGCATGCACTTTCCACACACACACACACACACACACACACACACACACGCACACACACACATATATATATATATATATATGCAAAGTACACCACTTGGTGCACTAAAGATGTAATATACGAAAGCGCTCTGCTTCGTTAGTTTATTTTTTTCCAAGTGGTCTACTTTGCATAAGTGAACACACGTACCCGTGTTCTTATTAGCATATATTTATATATGTATATGTATATATATATATATATATATATATATATGTATATATATATATGTATATATGTATATTGCAAAAATAATCACAATAACACGTGACTGAATAATATTGCAGAAACCATAGGGAAAATAAAGTCGGAATACTAAACGTTTTCGTCTAATACGACATCCTCTGAGGATGTCGTAATGGACGAAAACGTTTAGCATTCCGACTTTATTTTCCCTGTGGTTTCTGCAATATATATATATATATATATATATATATATATATATATCTATATATATATATGTATATATATACATATATATATATATGTATATATATATATATATATATACATATATATATATATTGCAACCAATCACATCACCGTTATACAAAAATGCAAAATAACCACAGGAGAAAGGAAACTTGTAGACAGTAAGTACTTTCGTTTATTACATCTTCAGACTAAATGACAGATTTTACGCTAGAAAGACTAACATCATCCCGTCATAATATTTCTGTAATGATCCTTTGTAAAGTAATCTTAATTCTCCAAAAATATTGAAAACTATTTCTCTTATTCCGTCTATCTTGATACTCGCTGGCATAGCCGGTTAGAGCGTCGCTACTTGCGGCGGAGGTGGAGGTGACGGCAGTCCGCCAACGAGTTGGACCAAGGGCATAGTAAATTAAATTCTACGCTACAAAATTCTCTGTAAGGGGTACCGTTCTAGCCTCCTGATAGGAGGAAGTTGACTACGTTACACCGAATCATCATCAATCTATAAAACGTATTCTTATGGAAATATCTCTGCAATTATTCTATATCCCGAAGTCTTAACTCAGCAGAATGTATTTCTCTTATTCTGTCTATTCATAGGACGTATTTCATATGGGATATTTACAAACAGAACGAAAAGATATAATGGTTCTTGGCTGGCGTTCGACCATGCACTGTGGTTTATGTGTCTAACGAGGTCCTTTCTTCTTTTCCTTTTTTTCTTTTTTTTTTCTTTTTTTGTATTCAAACTGTAAGGGTCTGGATGTACAATTCATTTTTCTTCCACGTGCCGTGTTGTGGCGTCTTCGCTTTTGTCAAGGAAGAATGCATATTCACCTTTCAGATATTACTGCGAGAAAATATTTATCTTCCGGGCTACGTTTCCTATGAAAATGTACCATTTTGAAAGGAACATGTTTACTCGACAGAAATATATATATATATATATATATATATATATATATATATATATATATATGTATATATGCACATATATATATATATATATATATATATATATATGTGTGTGTGTGTGTGTGTGTGTGTGTGTGTGCGTGCGTGTGTATGCATATTGCATACATACTTGTACATACAAACACACATATCATACATATATACATACATCAAAAGACATTTTCCTACGTATAAATTGGACAAAATACCACATGGACAAAATGCCATCATACCCGGGACAGAATCATCCTCATTAGCCAGTCTAAAACTTAGTTAACTTTGCCAAGTAGACGCGATGAGTTTTCGTGGTTAAACTAAAATTCACACATATTAGGCAGTTGTAGAATGTACAACCAAGGATATCTTCTCTACATAAATTAAGCAAACGTTGCTGAAGATCTAAATCATTTTCCTTTGACGTTTTCCTGGCTGTTGTCCAATTGAATCAAAACAGAAACGGCAGAGTTGTCTTACTGGAAAGTCGGTATAATTTTCCACACGGAAAGATGTTTGTCGCCAACTAGATCATAGAACGTCTTTGTTCCATGCATGACAAATTCCAGCGCCATTACTCACATTGGCTTTGTGCGAATTCCACATCGTTGCAGGAAACTTGGGAAACACGCTGAAATGTCCTCGTTTGGAACAATTAATACTTGTTGATATCTGAACTGGGTTACGACCTAATTACTTCGTCATCTCTTTCATCTCCATTTTAGAATTAGTTTCCTAGAGTCCACCCACCCACCCACACACACACACACACACACACACACACACACACACACACACTCACACACACACACACACACATATATATACATAAATATATATATATACATATATATATATATGTATATATATATATATATATGCGATGTATATTCATGTGTATAAACACATGTACATGTCCGTATAGGTATATATCTACGTTGTAACTATACGTGCATGGAGATGCATAATGAAATAAATTAATTAACAAAATGGAGACGCAAGTAATAATTAGTTCGATGATTGAATAATAACAATAAGACGACCATCAGCGCCGCCGCTTCTTACTCAGAGAACAAGAGAAATCAACATTGTGTCATATTGCCTTTAGTGAGAAATATTTATTAATCTTATTTTAATCCCAGACTAAACGGGGTGTTAGCGTTTAGATTCCGTTGAGGAACGAGAGGCTAATAAAACCTGGAAATGATGTTATAACTGGTACACTCGCATCCCGTAACAAGTCTTGATCGTCGAAGGCCCTGAGCTGTGAGGGCGTAAGAGCGAGAATCCCTCGTAAAGCTTAGAAGGAAACGACCCAATCGCCCTGGGTTGGCTCGTGATGAGGGAATGGGCAATGGGAATAGGATAAGAGAGACGAGGGAGAACGTGGTTGGGGAGGGGGAGGGAGAAGAGGAGGAGGGAAGAAGAAGAGGCTGGAAGGTTGAGTCACTGAATCCCAATAAACTTCTTCCGATCGTTTATCTGTTCCTTTCCCTCCCTCCCCCCCTTTTTTCCCTTCATTTTTCTTTCCAGTCGTGTCTATAGGGGTAATCATTTCATGACTTCTTTTTCTTTCTTTTTCTTTCCGGTCGGGTCTTCAAGATTATACTTTTAATCGACTATTGGCCCTGAAGTCCTAAAAAGGTCTTTTGTAATGTATGTATGTATTCATGTAATATAAAGGAGTATTTAATTGCGCTGCCAGTAAATACATACATATATATATATATATATATATATATATATATATATATATATATATATATATATATATATATATATATATATACATATATATATAAGCTACAATAGCCGCGGCCTAGGTATTCCTCTAAAGTCAATGGTATAAGGAATGAACAGCCTAAGCGTGTCAATTGCTCTATTTATCGTCATCGTTAAGGACTTTGCATTAGCCGCTGTCGAGCTGTGATTCACGTTTGGTCCCAAGTGTCGTGTTCGAAGGTCGTGTGATCTCCGTCAGTGACAACACATGCAACAGGTGCCTACACTCAGCCTCCTTGCATTATTCTGACGTCTGCAAGGAGATTTCTTTGAGTGAATTTGCATGGGTCATTGAGAGTCATTCCCAGTGTTGGGTCGTGAATTGCGGTTTGGGATCTGCAAGCAAGCTGTGGTTCCGATTTGGTGGCAACCGTAGCTGGCCTGGCCGGAAACCTTTTGAGAGAGAGAGAGAGAGAGAGAGAGAGAGAGAGAGAGAGAGAGAGAGAGAGAGAGAGAGAGAGAGAGAGAGAGAGAGAGAGAGAGAGAGAGAGAGAGAGAGAGAGAGAGACGGGGCGAGGGATATAAAAGATGAAAAGTCTAAATTGAATTGTTGAAACCAGTGGATTCATCAATTGTGTATTAAGATATTTTTGTCACGAATCTGATGATTAAGAGAAAATATATATTAAATTTCTAAAACGGATATCAGTAAGAAAAATATACATATAAATTAAAAAGATAATACTGCAAGCCATAGAAATCAACCCTACATTTCTTAATGAAAATAGAACATAAGAAATCAGAATAAGAAATAATAGAAATAAATAATATATAAATAAAATAAAAAAAATTTAGAACCATATATTTCAATAAAGATAAAAAAATATTATAGCACATTCACAGCAGACATAATTAAATGTTTCAAAACAAACAAAAGATTGTAAGACGCCTACGCAGGGAGGCGCTGAACTGCTGCGACCGAAGCCGTCCCCTTTGCCATTTCTTCTCTCTGTCTGATGGAAATCGGAGAGAAGTGCGGGATTCGAACCCAAAACTAAGCAAATCGCGAGACCAGCACGTTTCTGATCACGCCATCGGCGCCCAGGTCAAATGGCACAGGTATTATACGTCGGTTTAAGAAATCAACGACATTTTTACAAGATAACAGAACGTTCTTTGCAAAGCGTCGTCAAAATTGATAACACAGAGGATAAATACAAATTAAAATTGTGGGATTAAATATATTCATTAAGTTGCTATCTTCTAATTGAAATTCTTGTCTGATAAAAGAGCTCAAAGCTTAACCAGACTTAAAAGTAGTCAAACGAGCGTAAAGAGAAATGTTAATTAAAGAGAAGTGCGGGATTCGAACCCACTAACAAGTGAATGCGAGACCAGTATACTTGCGATTACGCCAACAACGAATGAAAGAGAGAGAGAGAGAGAGAGAGAAAGAGAGAGAGAGAGAAAGATAGAGAGAGAGAGAGAGAGAGAGTAGATAAGTTGTGATCCTGCCGATGACCTCGTCTTTCCGAAACTCAGCCTTGGTGCACCAAGTGACCACAAATCTGAGACGACTTCTCGAGTCTTCGTGGTGATCGCTCTTGGCCCTCCGAACTTGAGTCGTTGTAGGAATCTACTCTTCAATCAAGATGATCTTCCTGGTGTTCTTCGCACTCTGCCGCTGTTTCCAGGAACTCAGCCACAGACGGAAGGAAAAGTCTTCAAGAGGAGCTCAACTTGACCAAACCTCAGACTTTGCCAACAAACCCATCGACCTGACCGACTACGAAAAAGTCCTGAAAAACAACGAAGAAGAATTAAAGCGTTGCAACTTCACTTCAGGCTGGAGAAGAGTCAGGGTTCTTGGAAAAGGAGGTTTTGGCAAAGTGTTTCTTTTGGAAAATAAGAAACTGAAGAAACGGATCGCTCGCAAGGTCGTTCTTTCCCAGCCTTCGAAACGTGGATTCACTTTCGAAGAAATGATCCAGATCCAGCTGAGCCATCCCAATGTGCTCAGACTCTTCTGCTGGGAACAGAAGATGAGAACACTCAGCCTGAATCTTGAGTATTGCTCCAAAGGCAACCTGACCACCAACATGCCTTACCTGAGCGAAAACGAGCTCAAATTCTACTTCGAACAGCTGCTGGATGGCGTCAAATACATCCACTCGAGAGGTGTCGTCCACCGAGATCTCAAGCCAGGCAACCTTCTTCTGACCAAAGAAAAGGTTCTCAAGATCTCTGACTTCGGTCTTGCCGGTCTGTTCCTTAAGGACGGCAAGGAAATCCGACTCAGCCGAAAGGTGGGCACCAAGTCGTACATGGCACCCGAAGTAGTGCAGCGACAGGAGAAGAGGTACCTCGGCCCTCCAGTCGACCTGTGGGCTTGTGGCGTCATCTTCTTCAAACTGATGACCACAAGAAAGCCCTGGTCACAGGCAAACCTCGTAGACAGCGATTACAGAATGTGGGCCGATAAGGACAAGAGAATCTACAAGAGGGAAGGCTGGAAAGAGCTGAACTCAGCCTCGAGAACGCTCCTGAGGCTTCTTCTGGAACCTGATCCGCTGAAGAGAATCTGTGGCTGGAGAAGCCTCCGTGGACATTGAAGAGATCCCGCTCTTGAAGGCGCATCGCCTGCAAATCTTTCTCACTCTAAATACTCGAAATGATCACACAATTGAATTAAGCCTTCGGCTACCGATCGATTTTGATTGATTAATTAGAGTGGGCAAAAGCCCGGCACAGGGTCGTTAGTCCATTCGTGCCATGGGATAAAATAGATAACGAGGTTAAAATACTAAATTCTAAAAATTAAAACAACTACAACCTTATTGTCTGACTAATTATTAAAATAATCTACGAAATATATACGAAGCCTAGACATTAAGTAGCGAACTACAATAGAAGTAAGATTACCAATACATAGCTACGACACAGTTAAGATTAAATATAATAGAATAAATTAACGTCTTTTAAAAATCCTACAAGGGGTTGTATCATGGGTGTAGCACCAAGCACCTTACGGAAGTCAGGAGGGAGGCCCCGCTTCCGCCGCCAAGGCTCGTAGTATCTGCACTCGAGCAGGAAATGACGAACGGAAAAGGGGGAGCCACACCTCTCGCAAGAAGGGGGAATCCGGGAAGAGAGAATAAAAAATCGTGGGTTATCTTTGTATGTCCAGTACGTAAACGGTTTAAAAGTTTCGGATAGAAACGGTTGTGGTGGGAAAGGAGTGGCCAGCGATCTGCAGAACATTTTATGCTCCGTAGCTTTTGGTTCGTTCTAATATTGTCCCAGGCGGTGTCAAACTTTCTACGCACGCGGGAGGAGATGGTAGTGCGGATGTCGGAAAAGGCTTCCCTCAGCTGAATAAAACAGTACCACGGACCCAGAACTGCATTTCCTCGTGCCCACAATACCTAGCGTATTGACACGTCATCTTTAGTTGTTTGATTCATCACCCCCAAAGCGACCTGTAAAATATTTCAAGGAATATGAGAGCATAAACGAGATATTAAATCGGGAATATTGTCGAGAGTGGAGTTCACGGCTGCTTCTGTCATTGTAACACATCCGCCGACCTTTAATGGGTCAGGTCGAAGTGGTTCTCGACCTTTAGCACTCCATTCCCCCTCTTCATGAATTCTCAACCATTTTGTAGCTCCCCCTTCAGTGTTCTCCAGAATCCCACCCCGTTAAAAAAATGAAATAAATGAATAATAATAATAATAGTAATAATAATAATATAATAATGATAATAATAATAATAATAATGATAATAATAATAATAATAATAATAATAGTACTAATGATAGTAATAATAATAATAATAATAATAATGATAATAATAATAATAATAATAATAATAATACTTATAATACTAATAATTCTAATACTAATACTAATAATATTAATAATAATAATCATAATAACAATAATAATAACAATCATAATAACAATAATAACAATAATAATAATAATAACAATAATAATAACTATAACTATAATAATAATAATGATAATAATAATATAATAATAATGAGAATGATAGTAATAGTAATGATAATAGTAATGAAAATACAGTGTTGATGAAAAAGAAACCTTTTGCCTTATTTCAGAGCTGGTAATCTTAATTATCATATATCTATTTTTTTTTTAATGCTGCTAGAAAATGTGAATTATGCATCCATACTACAAAGTAAGGAACCAATGTTCTTGTTTGAAAAAAGGTGACAAACACACAAGAGTATGAGCAAAGGTTGACTAAATAAACAAACATAAATATATAAATAAATGAATGAATAAATACCGAGTAAGTAATGGATGAATGAAATAAACAACATCATTCATGACGTCACATAAACGCGAAGACGTAAGATGTATCGGCCCCTCAATTAAACAAAAATAGTTCATGACGTCACCGAAATTCCATGACGTAATGATTTTTTCAGAGAGCTGTAACTAATCCATTCCTATTAATACTATTGCCCTGGTTGTCAGCTTATGGAACTCCTTCCCCCCCCTTCCCCCCATCCCGTAGGGGGACCCGGAAGTCTCCCCAGTGGGAGTCACTAGCCCACTAACCAAAAACTAGTGGTAGTAAGTGGATGCAAAGCGATGCAATTGCAGTAATGAATTGTCCTAAAAGAAACCGAAGAACAGCAATTCATAATGTCAGGGTTACTTAACGAGAGGCTGACTGAAAACTTTCGCCCTTCAGAACTATGGGTCAGACAAAAGAGTTAAGAACGGAGAAAAGTACATATCACATACATGGTTATATCTCAGAGTTATCTAAGAGAAATAGATAGATGGATATAGATAGATAGATAGACAGATATATACTTAGTCAGATATCTAGATAACTAGATAGACAACAAATAGAGAGGGAGAGGTAGAAAAATTGATAGGTAGATAGACAGACAGACAGATAGATAATATAGACAGACAGATAAGTAGTTAGATAGATAGGGAAATAGATATATAGATAAACAGAGAGAGATAGAAATAGAAAGAGAGAGAGGGGGTGGCAAAGAAAGAGAAACACAGAGAGACATGGGCTATAAATCATAATATCTAAAGTATGTATGTGTATTATATATATATATATATATATATATATGTATATATATATTTATATATATATATAAATATCTATATATAATATCTATATATACCTTCTCTTCAATACTTAACATACGAGCATGTATATACACATAAATAAATAATAAATAAATAGATTAATGAATAAACAGCATAATTTATGGTATGTGTGTAAATCATAACAAAGTTATGTCGTAGCACATTGGTTGTGAAATTGATACTGATAACCCACTTTCGGAGAAGAATAAGCCGAAAGTACAAATTATCTGTATATTTCGATCACTAACTGTGATCCTCTTCACATCTGCTGAAGAGGATCACAGTTAGTAATCGAAATATACAGATCTTTATACTTTCGCTTTTTCTTCTCCGAAAGTGGGTTATCAGTATATTTAATGTGTGTGTGTGTGTTTATACATATGCATGCAGGACATTTGTTTATACATAGGCCATGGAGACATTTGTGATAATAATTTCGATGATTGAAGAATAACAATAAGACCATCAGCGAGGAGACTTCAGTGGTGAAGCTTCAGAATCAGAATCCAGCGAGAAAGAAAAACCGTCATCAGGTCATTCTGAAACCAACTCAGCACTACACTTGGAAGAAAAAAAGTATTTATTAATCTTATTTTAATCCCAGACTAAACGCGATGTTAACGTTTAGATGCCGTTGAGGTACGAGAGGCTAATAAACCTGGATATGATGTTATAGCTGGTACACCGCATCCCATAACAAGTCTTGGTCGTCGAAGGCCCTCAGCTGTGAGTGCGCAAGAGCGAGAATTCCAGGGCTGTGGAGTCGGAACACAAAACCTCCGACTCCGACTCCGACTCCTCTATTTTTGGCACCAGCGACTCCGACTCCTCTTATGTAATCAACTGATTATGGCCAACCTATTTTATAAAGCCTCAACAACACACATACGCTCCAATCTTGAGTTGACTTATTATCATTATGACTGGTTTATATCAAAGAATAAATATATATGTTATAGTGTGGCTTTTCTATGTTTGACCTCTTCATTTAATATACTTTATAAGTGAAGTAGAGACAAAATTTTGAAAGGATATTGAAGAAAATTTAGTTAAAAAAGATTCTATAATGTAAGACATTTGGCATAATACATATCTTTTGCAAATAAGTGATAAGTACATTTCAAAGACAAAAAATACTGTACTTTATAACAAAAGTTGAAATATAACTTTTGTAAAATAGATACAAACCTAATAATAAAAGAAATATTAATGGAAGATTTTTTTTACATATATAGTTTTGCAAATACAAAATACAAAAAATGAAAATACTTTATAATAGAAGTTTCGGCAAATTTCTTGAAAGGAAAGAGTAAATATAGAGAAAATAAACCTTATTGATACGAGTACAGTATAAGGTCGAGTGTTACAGCCTGAACATGTATGATACTGAAAGGTATATGTATCATACATACTTTTTGGGTATGATTATCCTTCATATATTTTTCATACTTCTTTTGTCTTAATGTACTGAAATTACTGACACAAGGACCTCTTGGTAGAATGATTTTAAGATAAACACCTAAGCAAGATCCTGTAATGATTATCATTTATTTTATATTATTTGTTTTTGTTTTGTTTTCATTTGTCTGTTTGATTCTCATTTATTACTAATTGTATGTCAATTTATTATTTTTTCTATTTACCTGTTGTTTATTATTTAACTATACCTATGCATTTATTTATGTATTTTAATTTGTGTTATTTACATTATTATTGTTTTTATTTGTTGATTTATATTATTATTGTTTTTATTTGTTATTTACATTATTATTGTTTATATTTATTCATTTATTATTATTATGATTTATTTTCGCATCCGACTAGATATGGACCAAAAGGTCTCCTGTCGGCATGCGCGCCTTTGTAATCCTTTGTAATGTAAGCTCTGAGCCTTGATGGGTGGCTGGGAGTACAACAGTTTCCCCCAATTACTATGTTAACCCCTTTTTCACACTCAAGTGCCAGATCTCTGTTTAGGCAACGTCCAGGGTCATAATGGGAAATTGGAGTGTTTAATCTTTGAAGAGCATGCTAAGATAAAAGGTCAATTTTGTAAGGTAGCCAGCCAATAGCCATTCTGGCCCGTATACAGTATCTACACTTGTTGCTGGCTTGCAGCATCTGACAGTGGCCTAAAATGGTCAATTACTTGTTCATTTTTTTATACTCTGTCTAATGCCTCTGTGAATAAGATAGATACACAATATCTGGAGGGGATGAATGACACATATTTGCACCTGTTTTTTATATACTAAATATTTAATATCTGAACAAATTTGGACAAGATAAAAAAAAAATCATAAAAATATATATATTTTTTTCTATAAAAAACTGCGATAAAAAAACGTTTTTTGCATATATAGGCTCGTGACGTAATATCTCTTCTTCTGATTGGTTGGGTGACGGTTTCAAGCAAGCAAGCAAGATGACAAACAAGATTATCAGAATTTTATAAGTATATAGATAGAGGAGAAAAAAGAAGGGGATAGGAAAGAAGATATAGTATTACTGCGATAGTCTTCAGTTGAAATCATAATTATCCTACTGTTTGGCAACACAGCAGTGGGAGAAACCACCAAACTGATGGAGTGATGGAAACGATGCATATGGAACTTGAACGACGAATATTACAGCTCTCGTGACTGTGTGTCACAGAAGGTGCAAAATGGAGGTGTTTCATTTATTCAAGTAATACTTTGGATGTTTATCCATTTCTATGTATAAATTTGAAAGCCAGCCAGCGTTGCACAAGGAGTTTTGGGGGTTTAGTGGAATGACCACGAAGATAGGACGATGAGAGATTTATTACATTTGATAAAAATTGTTTTTTTTTTTCTTATATAATCTACTTATAAGGAGTGTGTGCACTGCATAAGTCTACAGGACTAAACGAAGACCATAAAGTGTAAATTTAACTGGAGTCGGAGTCGGTATATTTTTACCGACTCCGACTCCGTCTTCAGTGACACCGTTATTGCTTACGACTCCGACTCCGACTCCACGACACCACGACTCAGACACCAACTCCACAGCCCAGGAGAATTCCACGTAAAGCTTTAGAAGGAAACGACCCAATCGCCCTGGGTTGGCCGTGATGAGGGAGACAATGGCGAATGGGAACAGGATGAGAGGGACGGGGGAGAACGTGGTTGGGGAGGGGGAGGGGGAGGGGAGGGACAAGAGGAGGGGGGAGGAGGGAAGAGGAGGCTGGAAGTTTGAGTCACTAAATCCCAATAACTTCATCCGATCGTTTAACTATTCGCTTTTTTTTTCCTTCTTTCTTTATTTGGGGTAGGGTCTATGGGAGTAATCATTTATTTATTTATTTTTATTTGTATCGACTATTGGCCCTGAATTCCTTAAAAAGCTTTTTTTGTATTATATGTATACGTGTAATATAAAGGTGCATTTGATTATAGATATATATATATATCTATATATATATATATTTATATATATATATATATGTGTGTGTGTGTGTGTGTGTGTGTGTGTATTTACCTAGTTGGGTTTAATATGTCATTGTCTCTTCCAGATGTTTTACCCATCTATTCTTGATTATTTTCTCACAAATTTTGGCAATGGTGCTTGTTAGTGATACTGGCCTATAGTTGGTGGGTTCTTCTTTGTTTCCTCCTTTGTGTATTGGTACAATGTTAGCGTTTTTCCAGTCCTCGGGTATCTTTCCTTCTTTGAGTGAGCTGTTTATTAAGATTTGTATTTTGTCTGTTAGTTCTTCTTTGCACTCCTTTAGAATCCAATTTGCAATAACGTCCGGGCCATGTGATTTTCTGACATCCAGCCTTAATAAATGTTCTGATATTTCCTTTAGTGATGCTGTAAACTCATTTATGAGGGGAGATTTTTTTTTTCTTGTTTTTGTCTATGTCACAATTCGGTATTTTTCTCTGGTTGAAAACAGATTTAAAGTGATTGTTCATGACTTCGGCCTATCTCTAAATCTTCTGTGTATTCTATGTTTCCTTGGCATAGTTTCACCAATTCTGTTTGTTTTAAGTTTTACCATTCACATACCGATAGAATAGTTTGGGTTGCTCTTTGCATTTGTCTATAATATCCTTCTCATGGTTCCTTTTCTCCTCTCTTCTCACATTAACATACTTCATTTCTATAGTTCACATAAATTTGCCATTTGCTTTGTTTTTTTGTCTTTTCTCCACTTTTTCAAGCTTTGTCCCTTCTGTCTTTTGCCTCACTGCATCTTTTGTTGAACCAACATTTAATGTACTCTCTCTCTCGCTTTTGTCTTGGTACATGCCTGTTTTCCACTCCTTCTTTGTAAATTTTTGTCAAAATATTCCATTTCTCTTCCACTGATGTTTCTTCCCTGTAAAATATTTCCCAGTTTGCATTCCGGAAGAATGTCTTTAGTTTTGTAAAGTCTGTTTTGTTGTACCTCAGTCTTCCTTTCCTATGCTTTTCGTTCCTCTCTATGTCTATTTCTTCCTTTAGTATAGTTTCGATGAGTACATGGTCACTCTTTCCAATTGGTGTCTCATACTGGACTTTATGCACTATTTCAGGCTCTGTTGTAAATATTAGATCTAGTTTCGATGGCTCTTCATTATTTCTGTACCTTGTGTTTTCATGGACCCATTGGGTCATTGTGTACTCCATGGTCATATCTAGCAGTACATTGCCCACGAGTCATCTCTCCTTGCACTGTCATGCTGTCCAACAAATTTCTTTGCAATTGAAGTCCCCCATAACTACCAGATTACCCTTTACCCATTAGTATCTCATTGAGTGATTTTCTTGTGTCATCTAGCATTTTTGTATGTTCAATTTCTTTCCAAGCGCTTGATTTTGGGAAGGCACATTAAGTCACCACACAAACTTTCTACTTTTCATATTCTTGCCTTCGACTTTTATCATGATCAATTCAGCATGACCTTTGCCCTCTGAAAGTTTTGTCACCTTTAGGTCTTTCTTTGCCAAGAACAGGATTCCCCCTCCCTGTTTCTTGTCCCTGTTTTTTATCCAGTAGTTGTATAAACCTTGTCCGATAACAGTGGATGGTAATTTCACCTCTTAGTTTAGTCTCTACAATTCCCCTTTATGTCTGGTTTTGCTTCTAACAGATAATCATTGAGTTCGTTCAGTCCCGAAATTAGTCGTCAATGTTGGTATAGGCCACTTTTAATTTTCTTCCTTCTCCCTGGTTTCTTCTTCCCTTGTTTTGTTCGTTTTGAAGCGCCATTGTCTTAATCTCAAGTCTATTACTCTCCACTGGAATTCTTTGCATTCTGTCTCTGATCTTTTCAAGTTTTTTTTCCTTTGCTTCTTCTCTTAGCGCCCTTTCTTTTTCTAATTCCTCAGTACTCATTTCTCTTTTTATCCATATCTTATTGTAGTTTTCACTCTTTGCCAAGTTACTACTTTTTCAAATATGTCTTCTACTACCACTTGTGACCTTAGTTTTATCTTTAGAGGTCGATTCCTATCCTTAGTATAGCGACCAATTCTGTAAGTCTCTTCTAAGTCTATGCCTGCATCTCTCTCCCCCTGAATTTCATTAAGGATTTCTACTGCTGTCTCTTTTTCTTCTTTTTCTCAATGTACCTCGCCAATCCTTGTTTTTTCTTTAAGCCCAATAAACCACAATACATTTCTTCCTATCTACTGTGTCCCTGACCCAATTTGCTTTTTCGGTTAATCACTTGAATGATTGTGTCTTTTGCATTATCTTGCATTGCTGCTTGACTATTTCTTTGAAAGCAATTTCTTTATTTTCAATATTTTCTTTCCAACTTCTTAATTTCCTGGATACTGTCCCACTAAGTTTTCTTCGATCTTTTGTGTCAATTCTTGGAATTTGTTGTTCACTTCCGGCTTTAGATTTTCGCTATTATTATCATTAGTTTTCTTCTTTTCATTATCATTCTTCAGTTCATTTATGTCCTCTTTTCATTCTTTAATTTCGTTTGTAAGATCCAAGTTAGCTTTTTTCAGGTCAGAAATTTCATGGTTAGTCTTAGATAAACAATCAATTAAACCAATGACCTCTTTTTCTTAAGTCCATGATTTCATTTTCCCACCGAGTCCTATTTTTGTCATCTCTCTCTCTATCTCTAATAATCTACTTAAGTTCTTTCTTTCGTACTTACCAAACCCTAAGAAATCATTGTCGTAACACGTGGTGCTTTGTTTATTGTTTACATCGCGGTTCAGTGGGATTGCCTCCAGATGGCTCTGATTCGCAACTGGCTTTCGAGTCGTTTTCATTCATTTTTGCTAATTTCGAGTTAACACAATTAACTAGCACTGCATAGATACCATTTCGGGCACTCACGTTCACTCCCACCCCTACAGTACAAACCAGGTTTTCCTTTTTCGTCGTAAATCCTCTTCTTCTTTGGTCGCGCGACGACGAGCGGTGTTGCTTCGATGAGCGTGTGTGTGTGTGTGTGTGTGAGTGTGTGTGTGTTGTGTGTGTGTGTGTGTGTGGTGTGTGTGTTGTGTGTGTGTGTGCACGAGGCGTTGGGATCAAAGATGTAGTTAGTCTCACACATTTAACCCGCTAAGACCGACAGGCCGTTAAATAGGGCTGCATCGCAAACGTCCGACAGGCCTTAAATGGGGCAGCTACTTTCAGCGCTAATAAAAACCGCGCTAAAATTGGTAGAGCACTGCTATATTTGGCCATGACGTAGTCCTATGGTAGTACTGTAGGCTAGCAGGAAGTAAACTGCTCTCGCCAGCCAGTGTGCCGCAAAAATTTTTGTGAGAGGCGTGCGCATCGTGTCACGGCGAGAAATTTTTACGTATTTACGTATTTACTTATTTACGAAACTATTTTATTTACAACTATGCATCTGGTGGTGACCATAAAACGTGCCAAAAACGGCATCAACAACCCCTGTTGTTAGTGCACGAGGTCGGGCAAAGCGGGATTCTGTGACAGCCAATCGTGTCCACCCAGCACTGCGTGCCGCCGCCAGAGAGGCGGAGAGTTGCCGCTACACAATCTTCTCCAACTCTCGGTTAATTATTCCGAGACAACTATGGTGAGTAGAGCAATAAAAACTTGTAGGATGAGGCATTTGTCATGTTACTAACAGCAGATTTTTTTCCAGAGTAATCATAAGAGTTGATTTTTTTTATGATAATTGCGGTTACTGGGAGATGCTAAATTTTCGGCCGTCGGTCTTAGCGGGTTAAGAAGAATGATCAGCTTCAATTTCACATATATTTGGAAAGCATTATAGCTGATTACCACATTGTAAACACTAAGCCAGATCTAGAAATAATATTTAACATCCTTTTGTTCTAGTTTTCATAAAATAAGAGGGAAAACAAAGGACATGTCATTTTTCACAATTGTGCAAGTAGTAATGACAATGCGAAGAGAGAGAGAGAGAGAGAGAGAGAGAGAGCGAGAGAGAGAGAGAGACAGAGAGAGAGAGAGAGAGACAGAGAGAGAGAGAGGAGAGAGAGAGAGGACAGACAGAGAGAGAGAGAGAGAGAGAGGAGAGAGAATATAAAGAATCGAAGTCTTAACTGAAATGTTTGAAACCACTGGATTAGTCAACTGTGTATTTGTTCCGAATCAGATAATCAAGAGAAAATATATATATTGAGTTTCTAACAAGGACATCAGGAAACAGCAAGTTCTTCAACTTAGGATTCGTAAGAAAAATATAAATAAAAAAAGATGATATTGCAACCCATGTAAATCCAGCATACATTTCTTAATGAAAATAAAACAAAATAAATCAGAATAAAAAAGCAATGCAAAGAAATAATATATAATTGAAAAGTAAAGTATTAGATCACAGATATCAGCAGACATAATTGAATACTTCCAAACAAACAGAAGAATGTAAGAGCCTACGCACGGAGGCGCTGAACTGCTGCGGCTGAAGCCGTCCCCTCTTCCCTTTTCATTCGCTCTGTTTGGTAGGAAATCGGGAGATCGAGAGAGGAGTGCGGGATTCGAACCCGCAACTAAGCGAACGCGAGAGACCGGCACGCTTCTGATCACGCCATCAGCGCTTAGGTCAAGTGGCACAGGGAATATTAGTCGATACAAGAAATCAACAACATTTTCACAAGATAACAAAACGTTATTTCCAAAGCATCGTCAGAATTGATAACACGGAGAATAAATACAAATTAAGATTTGTGCAAGTGGGATTAAATATGTTCAATAAGTTGCTAAATTCGAAGTGAAATTCTTATCTGATAAAAAACAACAACTCAAAGCTTCACCAGACTTGAAAGTAGGCAAGCGAGCGCGAGGATAAATGTGAATCGAGGAAAAGTGCGGGATTCGAACCCACTAGCAAGTGAATGCGAGACCAGTATGCTTGCGATTACGCCAACAGCGCATCAGAGAGAAAGAGAGAGAGAGAGAGAGAGAGAGAGAGAGAGAGAGAGAGAGAGAGAGAGAGAGAGAGAGAGGGTAGATAAGTTGTGATCCTGCCGATGACCTCGTCCTTCCGAACCTCAGCCTTGGTGCACCAAGTGACCACAAATCTGAGACGACTTTTCGAGTCTTCGTGGTGATCGCTCTTGGGCCCCCGAACTTGAGTCGTTGTAGGAATCTACTCTTCAATCAAGATGATCTTCCTGGTGTTCTTTGCCATCTGCCGCTGCTTCCAGGCACTCAGCCACAGCCGGAAGGTAAAGTCTTCAAGAGGAGATGACGTCAACCAAACCTCAAAGTTTGCCACGAAACCCACCGACCTGACCGACTACGAAGAAGTCCTGAAATGCAACGAAGAAGCACTGAAGCGTTGCAACTTCACTTCAGGCTGGAGAAGAGTCAGGGTTCTTGGAAAAGGAGGCTTTGGCAAAGTGTTTCTTTTGGAAAATGAGAAACTGAAGAAACGGATCGTCGCAAGGTCGTTCTTTCCCAGCCTTCGAAAAACGTGGATTCACTTTCGAAGGAAATGATCCAGATCCAGCTGAGCCATCCCAATGTGCTCAGACTCTTTGCTGGGAACAGAAGATGAGAACACTCTGCCTCAATCTTGAGTATTGCTCCAAAGGCAACATGACCACCAACATGCCTTACCTCGGCGAAAACGAGCTCAAATTCTACTTCGAACAGCTGCTGGATGGCGTCAAATACATCCACTCGAGAGGTGTCGTCCACCGAGATCTCAAGCCAGGCAACCTTCTCCTGACGAAAGAAAAGGTTCTCAAGATCTCTGACTTCGGTCTTGCGGTCTGTTCCTTAAGGACGGCAAGGAAATCCGACTAAGCCGAAAGGTGGGCACCAAGTCGTAACATGGCACCCGAATTACTGCCAGCGCCAGGAGAAGAGGTACCTGGGCCTCCAGTCGACCTGTGGGCTTGTGGCGTCATCTTCTTCAAACTGATGACCACAAGAAAGCCCTGGTCACAGGCCAAACCCCATGGACGACGATTACAGCTAATATGGGCCGATAAGGACAAGAGAATCTACAAGAGGGAAGGCTGGAAAGAGCTGACACTCAGCCTCGAGAACGCTCCTGAGGCTTCTTCTGGAAACTGATCGCTGAAGAGAATCTGTGGCTGGAGAAGCCTCCGTGGACATTGAAGAGATCCCGCTCTTGAAGGCGCATCGCCTGGCAAATCTTTTCTCACTCTAAATACTCGAAATGATCACACAATTGAATTAAGCCTTCGGCTACCGATCGATTTTGATTGATTAATTAGAGTGGG
>NW_027467722.1:1151608-1154108 GCF_046742065.1 Oratosquilla oratoria
GAACTTGGGTGTGATCACGATCCTGCAGACTGGCGCCTCTTCATCGACTCGGGGAAGAACAGCTTGAAGGCTGTTTTGCTCCACAATGGCAACGAGAAACCATCAGTCCCACTGGCTCACGCGTTCGGCATGACAGAGACCTATGAGACTATGCGGCAGCTGCTTGATTCCATCAAGTACAATGACTTCAACTGGCATATCTGCGGAGACTTGAAAGTGGTGGCGCTGTTGTTAGGGCTGCAGTCAGGCTACACGAAATACATGTGCTTCCTTTGTCTCTGGGATAGCAGAGACGACAAGAATCACTGGGCGAAGAAAGATTGGGAAGAGCGAAAGGAGCATGTACCTGGTCGACACAACGTGAAGCATGTCGCCCTTGTCGACCCAGCCAAGATTTTCCTTCCACCACTCCACATTAAGCTCGGCTTGATGAAAAGTTTTGTACGGGCAATGGATCTGAATGGGCGTGGGTTTTTATACCTCAAGGAGAAGTTTGGCAACACCTTGTCGGAGGCCAAGATCAAGGCTGGTGTCTTTGTTGGACCGCAAATCCGACAGATTATGAAGGACGAAACTTTTCCAACAACTCTAAACCCCAAAGAGCTGGCAGCGTGGAGGAGCTTCAAAGCTGTGACGGACTTCTTGGGGAACGAGCGCGCGGACAACTATGAAGAAATAGTGCAGCAGCTGCTGGAGTCCTTCAGGAAACTTGGCTCCAGGATGTCCCTGAAAATCCATTTCCTACACCAGCACCTGAACTTCTTCCCTGACAACTTGGGAGCTGTCTCGGACGAGCACGGCGAGCGATTCCACCAAGAGATTTCACTCATGGAGACGCGTTACCAAGGGCGGCACATCTCCAGTAAACATGATGGGCGACTTCTGCTGGTTCCTGCATCGTGAAACTGACACAGAGCAGCACAAACGCAAAGCCAAATGCCTAAAGCATTTTTAATTACATTCTAGTGGAGTTTTTTTGTAATTTCTATGATTTTGAAGCATTTATGATGAAATAAATGAATAAATGAATTTTGTAAATTTCATTGAAATCCTGACTTCTAGGCAATGGGAATATTTCTGTCACTGAAAATCCTGACGTGATACAGCAAAACGGTTATGATTTTTGAAATCAGCGTACCCAAATTAGTCTAAATCACTTTACACATCTCCAGTAAATTTTTTTTATTGTTGTGTAATCAGAGATAGACAGATATATAGCTAGATAGATAGGGAAATAGATATATAGATAGATAGACAGAGAGAGATGTGCATAGAGAGAGGGAAAGAGAGAGAGAGAGAAAGGGAGAGAGAGAAAGATGGGCTATAAAACATATTACATGAAAATTATGGATATGTATATATTTACATATTTTAAATACCTAACATACGAGTATATATTTGTATATAAATAAATACGTAAAAGATTAGTTAATGAACTACATCATTCATTATGTATATATATCTATCTTGTAACTGTATGTAAAAGGCTGATAGATAAAGGTAGACGAATAGGTAGGGAGAGGGGTAGGTGGCGAGAATTTCATTTTTACAAGTTACTCGTAGATGTTTTGAAAACAATAGCCGCGAAGGAGTTGCATAATCCCGCTCACCATCTAAAATTTATAAACAACAGCTTGGGTACAGGTTTTAATGCTGAGGTGACAATATGTTAACTAAGCCATTCCGCTTCGATGTTGAGATTGCTTGTGTAAGCAGTATTGCTAAAGACGGTGTAACGGTCTTTCTGATTGGAGAAGGATGGAGGAGAAATTATATTGGCGCATGGGACAAAAGTCACGCCCTTAAGGGGAGGCTATTTGTAACAATCAAAATTATTGGATGAACTAAGTAGTGACGTCGGAACAGAGATGGCTTAGTGAGTGGATTGGGGATACCAGGTGGGAGTCCTCTGGTGTACCAAAGACAATAACGTTGTAGAGAATTAGTGAAGAAAAGAAGAAAAATTATACCTCCTTTTTATTTGCCCTATCAAGAAACATTACTTGCTACAGAAGATTAAGTGAAGGAAGAAATACAAAACAATATATGGGAACAGTAAACAGAATTAAACCAGTAATTAAGGAGAGACGGGAACTGAAAGTAATGGGGTCGACACTGTACATGCATATAGATGCATAAGGAAACAAACCAAATAACCAATATGGAGACATTTGTGATTATTAGTTAAATGAATAATAACAGTAAGACCATCAACAACGCTTGTTATCGGAGAACAAGAGAGCTCGACGTCGTGTCGTATTGCCTTTAGCGAGAAATAGACTTCAGTGTTGAAGCTTCAGAATCAGAGTTCAGCGAGCAAGAAAACCCCGTCATCAAATAATTCTGAAACCTACACAGTAGCACCTTCTGCGATTAGACTTAACATATATATATATATATATATATATATATATATATATATATATATATATTTTTTTTTTTCTTTTGCTTGTAACTACGAGGAAATTAAAGATCGGAATACTATTACTAAGTATTCCGA
>NW_027467722.1:1156608-1161608 GCF_046742065.1 Oratosquilla oratoria
TATTAATGGAAAATATTTACAGGCAATCAACACAAAAGAGAATGGGCAGTAGGGTCAATGGGACCGTTACATGATTATGAGAATATGGAAATTATCGTTCAAATAAGAAACAAGATAAGTATACAATATGGTACTATCTAAGTACAAAGAGATCAGGAACATGCATCAAAATAAGTAATAAGTACAAATATAAGTAAAGTAATGCAATGTATATCAGACACGTAATGTAGGCAAAAAGGGTGATCACTTCACACCAATCGTCTCATGAATCTAAACCTTCTAGTTTTTATCAAGAGATCAATATGTGGGAAATGACAAGGATTCAGCGAATTCAACCGCTTATATACCATTGGACCGGAAGCCGGATACTTCCGGTTAAGGGTGCGGGTGAGGAGGAGGGTAAGTTAACACGTCAACATGGGTAGTTTTAGGACCCTCGACTTGCTTGAACAATCTATTTATTTAGTAACTGTCAAATCTGTGCGCTCCGAACTATTCAGGATTTCGCTTGTCTGTTTGTTCTACAAGAGTGCGCACCTCTCTGCACGTAGGCAAGATTACATATAGTGGACGGGCGTTACTGCTTAACATTGTTACAATACATACATAGACAAGAAATATGAACATAGTTATGTAATACAAAGGAACACAAAACATAATTACACATATGACGTAATATCTAATATTACGTTACACCTCCACCGTTTGGGAAAGCTTTTCACTTTCTGTTGAAAAGCTATGTTCTAGAAAGGACGTCGGCTAAAACATTAAAGACGCCTTTTATATGATGAATTGTGAGATTAAAGGGTTGGAGAAATAAACTCCAACGTGTAAGTCTCGGATTCTTGTTTTTCATAGTCTGTAGGAACTTTAAGGGGTTGTGATCCGAATATACTTGAATGGTAGTTGAGGAACCCAGGTAGACTTCGAAGTGGATAAGGGCCTGGACCAAAGCGAGCGTCTCCTTCTTAATTGTTGAGTAGTTCTTCTGCGCAGGGGACAGCTTCTTGCTGTAGTAGGCGATAGCGTGAAGAACTTCATTGTGTTCTTGCAAGAGGGCGGCACCGATACCGGTGTCGCTGGCGTCGACTTGCAGAAGAAAGGGTCGTTGGAAATCGGGTGCCCTTAGAACTGGTGCGTTAGTGAGAAGGGACTTCAGGTTTTTGAAGGCCGTCTCACAGGTAGGTGTCCACACGAAGTCGTGGTCTTTTCTCAACAGGTCAGTCAATGGTTCTGCTACATCTGAAAAATTTGGACAAAAACGGCGATAATAGCCACTCATTCCAAGGAATCGACGTACCTCTCTACGATTAGTGGGTGTTGGTACATCATTGATGGCTTTTATCTTGGCGTCTATTGGAAACACTTGGGAATTTCCAACTTTAAATCCCAAATAGGGGACCTGTGTATGTCCGAAATCACATTTGGACAAATTGATGGTAAGGTTTGCTTGGTCTGCTCTATAAAAGAAATTATTTATGTGTTCTGTCCAAGATTGACTAAATATTATCACATCATCTAGATAAGTTTTTACTCCTGGCAATCCTGCAACAAGATTACTTATCATTCTTTGGTAAGTGGCAGGGGCATTTTTAAGCCCAAATGGCATTGCTCTGAATTGGAACAATCCCTCTTCCGTAATGAAAGCGGTAACTTCTCTTGAGCGAGGGTGTACAGGGATTTGATAGTATCCCCTTAGCATATCCAACTTTGATACATACTTGGCAGTTCCTAGACTGTCTATGATATCATCTATCCTAGGGATAGGAAAAGCATCGGCCTTAGTATGGGCATTGATTTTCCTGTAGTCAATGCACAGGCGATAAGAATTGTCAGATTTAGGGACAAGAATGCAAGGAGATGCCCAAGGACTACTGGAGGGTTCAATTATTCCCTGTTGAAGCAGTGTGTTTATTTCTGCTTTTATGAACTCCTTCTTTTTTGGATTGACTCTATAAGGGGCTTGTTTGATAGCCCTTGGCGAGTCTAGAATTATTTCGTGTTCTATCAAAGAAGTGAATCTTGGGGAATCTAGAAATAATTTTGGAAAACTTCTAAAGAGGAAAAGAATGTCTTTACCTTGTTTCTCAGATAAGTGTCCTACTTTTATCTGAAGATTTTGTAGTATCTGAGAGTTTTCCAAGGGAATCTCAGGAGGATTAGGCAGGTTATCAGGAGGCTCTTCGGATTCTATTGTGGTAGAGCTGCAAGCTGGAATTGGATCTCGGGAATGATAAGGTTTTAAGGTATTTATGTGACAGAGACGGGAACTCTTTCTTCTGTCTGGAGTTTTGATTATGTAGTTGAGATCACTGGCTCTGGACAAGACTTCATAGGGTCCTTTGTATTTAGCCTGCAATGGATCTCCTGGTATGGGAAGATAAAGTAACACTTGATCTCCTGGAGAGAAAGTTCTAAGTTTAGAATTTTTATCATACCGACCTTTCATTACTCGTTGAGCATTCGCCAAGTTCTCTCTTGCCAACTTCCAAGCTTCTAACAACTTCTCGGTGACCTGGGACACGTATTTCAAAGAAGGAACAGGTGGTTCTTCTTTCATCCATTGTTCATGAAGTATCTTTAGGGGACCACGGACTTCATGACCGAAGACTAATTCTGACGGGCTGAATCCAAGGCTTTCTTGAATTGTTGTTCGGGTGGCGAACAACAAAAAGGGGAGTCCGTCTTCCCAATTTCGAGTGTTCTCAGCACAGAAGATTCTTAACATTGTCTTGAGCGTTTGGTGAAAGCGCTCTAGAGCACCTTGTGATTGAGGATGATAGGCGGAGGAAGTTACATGATTTATACCTAGTGTTACAAGAGTTTCTCTAAACTTGTTGGAGAGAAAATTACTTCCTTGATCACTTTGAATGTTCTTAGGAAATCCTACCATAGTGAAATATTTCAACATTTCTCTGATTATGTTTTGAGCTTTAATATTTTTCAAAGGAATTGCTTCTGGAAAACGAGTGCTCATACACATGATTGTGAGAATGTACTGATTTCCTTTACTTGAAGGAGGTAAAGGTCCTACACAATCAATAAGAACTTTTTTAAATGGCTCTTCCATTACAGGAATGGGATGGAGTGGAGCTTCTACAATTTTCTGGTTGGGCTTACCTACAAGTTGACATGTATGACATGTTTTACAATATTGGGCAACATCTTTGACAACCGTGGGCCAATGGAAATGTTGGGTTATGTTGAACAAGGTCTTTCTTACCCCTAAGTGACCTGCTAAGGGAGTATCATGAGCCAATCTTAGAACATTATTCCTGAAACTAAGAGGGAGGACTATTTGATTCCTTACTTGCCATGGCTGGTCAGCGGTTGCGGTGGATGCTCTCCATTTTCGCATTAGGACTCCGTTTTCTATATAGAAACCTCGTGACATATTTTCAACTTCTTCTGGAGATGAAACAATCTCGTACAAATTTTTAAGAGAATGATCTGACTTCTGTTCTTTGATTAATTCTGCTCTAGATAGAGAAACTGGTGAAGAAGAAGATGGGTCAGTTTGGGAGAATAGGGATTCTAAATTATAGGTCTCCTCTTCAGATTTCTTGTACTGAGATCTGGTTACAGCACAAGCGGGAAACAACTGTAAGTTATCTGAAGGTTCTACTGAGGTCTTAGGGTTATTTGTTATTAAGGGAGAAATGACTTTGCTTCCAGCGATGTCATTGGCCAACAATAAGGATATTCCTACTATGGGAAGAGAGTCTACTACTGCTACTTTAACCATTCCGGTTGTTAAATCAGACCGCAAGAAAACATTATGTAATGGACATTTTACAATTCCTCCAACTCCTTCTATCAATATATCATAACCTGTATATGACTCACCCAGATTCTGCAAGACAGAATTTAAAATCAGACTTTGCTTTGCTCCTGTGTCTCGGAGTATGGAAATAGGATATTGTTGTGAACTACTACTATGAGATATAGTTCCTGAAGATACAAATGGTTTGAAACAAGGATCATGATTTGATGAGGGGGGTTCTACATTACTTGACAATACCGGCTTCTTTGGTAGTTTATCCTGAATAGAGGATTTTGAATCATCTGATTTTATATTACTTACAAGAGTTGGTGTCTTATTGGAGAATGAGGGTGTCAGTCTCTTTCTGCAATTAGAAATGTGATGGCCAACCTGTTTACAATATGAACAAGTTACAGGGGGATTAGTCTTAAACCTTTCCATTCTTTGCCAAGGTTGGTTTGGAGGATATTGATTGAAATCAGACCTGTAACTGAAATGTGATGGGCTAGACTGATTTTCAAAGTGTTTCTTTGGGGACCAAGGATCAGAGTATTTTGTTGAATCTGGAATATATGACTTTGACTTTTGGGATTCCATTTGTCTTGACTTAGGTTTATGATTTAGTGTGAACTCATCAGCCAATACAGCAGCTTTAGTTAAAGTTTCGGGAACATGATCATCTATAAAAATCCTAAGATCTGTCTCTAAGGTATTCTTAAACTGCTCCAACAAAATCAACTGTTTAAGTCTATCTAAGGTGTCCGTTTCACTAGCCAAACACCACCTATTGAATAACCTCTCTTGTTGAGCCGCATATTCTACGTATGTTAACTGAGGTGTCTTCCTATAATTACGGAATTTCTGCCTATAGGCCTCTGGTATTAGTTCATAAGCTTTTAAAATACAAGCTTTCATATTATCATACTCGCTTTCTGCTTCTGAAAGAGAAGTATAAATTTGCTGAGCCTTACCCTTAAATTGTGTTTGAATGATTAATGGCCAATTTTCTTTAGGGATTTGTAACTGTTGCGCCAATTTTTCCCACTGAAGAAAGAAAATTTCTGGCTCTCCCTCTGAAAATATGGGTAAAAGTTTTACATACTTGGAAATATCTATACGACCTTCCTGAACTACGGGTTGTCTATCAACAATCCTAGCTTCTACTTCTGCCTTCTTTAATTCTAACTCTGCCAATTTGACTTTAGTTTCGTCTTCTCTAGCTCTAAATTCTGCCTCA
>NW_027467722.1:1166608-1189108 GCF_046742065.1 Oratosquilla oratoria
ATACATATACATATATATATACATATGTATATACATATATATATACATATATATATACATATATATGCAGAAAAAACCACTGGGAAATAAGAAGCTTAGTCCGAACGTTTTCGTCTATTTAAGACATTATCAAGGAATACACAGTTACAGAGACAAAGGTGGATATATATACATAAAGTAAAAGACAAGCTAGGAACATGGGAAGTACACACAAGATGCTTCACAATCAGGTAGAGCCGATGTTTACATATACGGACGTTTGGTCCATGACGTTACGTCACCCCCGCTTAATAGCACTTGGAGAAGTTCTTACAATTTTATCAATAACAAAATCATCAAGTTTAAATAATCCTAAACTTAAATTGATATTATTGTCAAAGGTTTGTTTGATATGACTGGATTCGATGATGTTTCTTTCTAATAAGGATCTACAAGAAATTAATACATTCGAATTATCCCAGTCAATAGGATGATTGTGGTCTCTTACATGGACAAAAAGGCCACTGGAACTTTGCCCACTCCTTACACTATATTTGTGCTGATTTATCCTAGTTTTTAAGTCTTTACCAGTTTGGCCGATATAAAATTTGTTACATTTAAGGCATGGAATAGAGTAAACACAACCCTCGTTTGCTTCAGGTGAATTTTTAATGAGCTTACTTTTTATAGTATTATTTTTGAAAACCAGGTTGATGTTGAATTGTTTGAGAATATTAGGCACATCAATTAATTTCTCACTGTAAGGAAGAACCAAAAGGTTCTTTTTGTCAAATACTTTTCTTACGTGTGAGGTGTTATGGAAAGTTTTGTAAGCCATTTTATGAAAAGTGTTTACTAAGTGCTTTGGATATTTTAATTCAGAAGCTATGCTATATATCTTCCTCAGCTCATCATCCAAAAATTCCAGGCTACATATCCTGTAAGCTCTAAGGAACATAGAACTAAAGACAGAAAGTTTTGTCTTCTGATGATGAGCCGAGTAAAAGTGGACATATGATGCGACATTAGTAGGTTTTCTATAAACGTCATATTTGAATTGTTTACCATTTCGATGAATTAAAATATCCAAAAATGGCAACTTATTCTCTATTTCTATTTCAAAAGTAAATTTGATTGAAGGGACCATACCATTTAGTTTTTCAAGAAATAAATCTAAGTTACGATTAACTGGCCAAAGACACAAAATATCATCAACATATCTTTTCCACACAACTTGTTGGGGAAGAATCCTAGGTAGTAGTTTCATCTCAAAGAATTCCATGTACAAGTTACTAAGTACTGGGGACAGAGGATTTCCCATTGCCATACCAAATTTTTGTACATAGAATTCACCATTAAAAACAAATTTACAATTTACAATACACAACTTAATAAGTTCAATTATGGTTTTAGCTGGAAGTGGCAAGTCATGTTTTGATAATAATTCTTCTTCAAGATATACCAATAAGTCAATTACGGGGACACGGGTGAAGAGCGAGGTTATATCAAAACTAACTAGTTTAAAATCATAACTGATTTCTAGATTATTCAAATAATTAATAAAATCAACATTATTTGTGACGTGGGAAGAAGATATAGTACCCACTAAAGGACTCAAAATAGTAACAAGCCATTTGGACAAATTGTAAGTGACGGATCCTGTGGAACTGATGATAGGTCTAACTGGATAACCAGGTTTGTGGGTCTTAATCAAACCATACATGTAGGGCAAGGAAGGGGACAACGAAGAAAAATGTTTTATCAGATGTTCATGCCCTTTTATTAATTATTTGAATAATCTAGAAATCAGTTATGATTTTAAACTAGTTAGTTTTGATATAACCTCGCTCTTCACCCGTGTCCCCGTAATTGACTTATTGGTATATCTTGAAGAAGAATTATTATCAAAACATGACTTGCCACTTCCAGCTAAAACCATAATTGAACTTATTAAGTTGTGTATTGTAAATTGTAAATTTGTTTTTAATGGTGAATTCTATGTACAAAAATTTGGTATGGCAATGGGAAATCCTCTGTCCCCAGTACTTAGTAACTTGTACATGGAATTCTTTGAGATGAAACTACTACCTAGGATTCTTCCCCAACAAGTTGTGTGGAAAAGATATGTTGATGATATTTTGTGTCTTTGGCCAGTTAATCGTAACTTAGATTTATTTCTTGAAAAACTAAATGGTATGGTCCCTTCAATCAAATTTACTTTTGAAATAGAAATAGAGAATAAGTTGCCATTTTTGGATATTTTAATTCATCGAAATGGTAAACAATTCAAATATGACGTTTATAGAAAACCTACTAATGTCGCATCATATGTCCACTTTTACTCGGCTCATCATCAGAAGACAAAACTTTCTGTCTTTAGTTCTATGTTCCTTAGAGCTTACAGGATATGTAGCCTGGAATTTTTGGATGATGAGCTGAGGAAGATATATAGCATAGCTTCTGAATTAAAATATCCAAAGCACTTAGCAAACACTTTTCATAAAATGGCTTACAAAACTTTCCATAACACCTCACACGTAAGAAAAGTATTTGACAAAAAGAACCTTTTGGTTCTTCCTTACAGTGAGAAATTAATTGGTCTGCCTAATATTCTCAAACAATTCAACATCAACCTGGTTTTCAAAAATAATACTATAAAAAGTAAGCTCATTAAAAATTCACCTGAAGCAAACGAGGGTTGTGTTTACTTTATTCCATGCCTTAAATGTAACAAATTTTATATCGGCCAAACTGGTAAAGACTTAAAAACTAGGATAAATCAGCACAAATATAGTGTAAGGAGTGGGCAAAGTTCCAGTGGCCTTTTTGTCCATGTAAGAGACCACAATCATCCTATTGACTGGGATAATTCGAATGTATTAATTTCTTGTAGATCCTTATTAGAAAGAAACATAATCGAATCCAGTCATATCAAACAAACCTTTGACAATAATATCAATTTAAGTTTAGGATTATTTAAACTTGATGATTTTGTTATTGATAAAATTGTAAGAACTTCTCCAAGTGCTATTAAGCGGGGGTGACGTAACGTCATGGACCAAACGTCCGTATATGTAAACATCGGCTCTACCTGATTGTGAAGCATCTTGTGTGTACTTCCCATGTTCCTAGCTTGTCTTTTACTTTATGTATATATATCCACCTTTGTCTCTGTAACTGTGTATTCCTTGATAATGTCTTAAATAGACGAAAACGTTCGGACTAAGCTTCTTATTTCCCAGTGGTTTTTTCTGCATATTATTTTCACGTGTGCCTTGTGAATTACTGCAAAATACATATATATATACATATACATATGTATATACATATATATATACATATATATATACATATATATACATATACATATATATATACATATATATATACATATATATATACATATATATATATACATATATATATATATATATATATATATATATATATATATATATGTATATATATATGTATATATATATATGTATATATATATGTATATATATATATGTATATATATATATGTATATATATATACATATATATATATATATATATATATATATATATATATATACACGTAAGCGGCGTAGTAAACACAGGAGTCTTGGTCTTGAGTTTATTCCTGACTAGTTTCGCAGGTATGCTTTTTCAAAGGAATGGCTTTACAAACGGGATGTGGGCATTACATACATGGGGTGGACCTCACTACCTCCTCGTGTTACCATAGTTGGTGACGAGTGTGAACATTACATTGTGGTTAATATAATAATGATAAAGTTTAACAATTAAATATGATGACAACAATAATAACAAAGAAATTATTGATAGTAATTGTAACAATGATAATGATAACAATGATAATAAAAATTATTTTTTTTAAATATTTAAATATATAATAATAACACTAATAAAGATGATGATGATAACGAAAATTTAAATATTAAAAATATAGATATAAAAAATAATAATGATAATAGTAATAATGATAATAATAGTAATAATAATAATAATAATAATAATAACAATAATGATGATAATGTTGAAAATAAATAGCAATAAATAATATTACAAGAATAATAAACATTATAAAAAGACGGGGATAATATTAAATGGTGAAGGAACAATGTTGGAGGATATGTGAATTGGTAGCATGTGAAGTAAAGGTAGCATGGTATAAGAAGGAACGTCAGAGTAAAAGGAAGAAAGCTGGAAAGGGTAGGCAGAAGTGGGAAAAAGGTATTTACTTGTCTGTTTATTATTTAACTATACCTATGCATTTATTCATTTTACTTATTGTAATTCATATTATTATATTTTTATATATATATTTATTTATCTATTTATTTATGTATCATTATATTTTTTCGCATCCGACCTATATATATATAATATACATATATGTATATATATATGTATATATATATGTATATATATGCATTTATGTACACATTACGTATATTGTGTATTGTGCATATATGTATATTTTATGTATATGTGATATATATATATATTTATATGTATATATATATATATATATATCACACACACACGCGCGCGCGCGCGCGTAGATTTTCCAAAAAACCGACGATCACATTTTGTCATTGGTTACTGAGCCTATCTGTGTCAGCAATGTTTGTGTCCGTGGGCACTCCGCTTTTCGGCCACGTCTTCCGAGAGCTGGGGTGTCGCTCCACAGGAGCAAGCAACACGGGTCCACCTCGAACAAGAGGCAAGACATGGACAGTGACCCCTCAAGACACTGAAGGTTCCTGATCGCCAAAGCGATCGTCAAAAAAACCGAAAATGCTTTCGGGAAGGAACCTCAGCCGACACCAGTTGGTCGATGATGATTAACCCTCAAGGGAATGTTCCTCGAGTTCAGCTCCCGCACAGGAGTGCGATGACGAACTCGACAACGTCCCTCTTGGAGAAGACGCCCTCCGTCAGTCGAGGGGGTCGGCCGACGATTTTATTCAGCTGAGGGGAGTACCGGCAACAATTTAGGAAAGATGTGTGTAATCTCGAAGGGCTCGAGATATGATGCATTTTTTTCCCTAAAGCGTTGATGGGGCTCCTCCTTAGAGGAATAAAATCGTTTGCCAGTCACCAAAGCAAAATCTCCAGAGGGGCGCCCGAAAATCACTGGACAATGTTGTCAAGGACAGACAGCTTGCGTTACCAAACGGGAAGTCTGGACCAAATATTGTAAGGGTCCGTCAAGAAGTCATGGCCCCTTCCCCCCAAAAAAAGAAATGAAAAAAAGAAGAAGAAAAAAAAAACGGACGCCACGAATATTCCGATACAGATATTTTTGCCCTGAGGGTTCTCTGACTTGGGCTCTCTTTGTCTATGTATCGCGAAATCTGGAAAAGACCTGCCGGGAAGTGGCATGGTTGCTTCAAAACAAGCAGACAAACAAACGTTGGCGCCCATTATATGAATTTGGTCGAGTGCCGGTGTCACGTTCAAGCTGCGTCTCGACGACCCTGTTCAGACACGCCAGGCGATTTTATTCGTCGAAAACAAAGTCCTCGTCTTCAAAAGATTTTTGGGGCCAGTGGAAGCTCCTACCGACGTCGTTTAGACTCCCTGACAAGATAGAAATTATCTTTGCTAAAAAGTGAATAGATAAATAACTAAAAATAACTCGCTGAAAGAATAAGAGGAGTCTGTATCTAAAAGAGACTTCGGCAGACTCAAGGAAGTCGTTCAAAGTTCCAGATCGAAGGAGGGCTCGGAAACGGACCCGAAGATGCTCTCGGGAATGAACCTCTGTCAACAACAGTTTCCTCATGACGACAAAGTGGAAGCTCCTGGACTCCAGTCACAGCATTAGAATGCAACGAGAGCGACGCCCTTCTCGGAAATATCGACGTCAGTGAAGGGGATCGGCCTAGGATGTTATTCAGCTTAGGGATGCCCCGGGAATGAACAAGAAAAAGTCTGTGCATTCTTGAAAGGATCCAGGTATGACGTAGTTGTTCTAAGGCGTTCCTGGGGCTCCTCCTCAGAGGAACAGAATCCTTTATCAACTGTCAAAACTCAATCCCCATAGAGACCCTCCGAACGAGGCTACTACCACCTTGTTCTAAATGAAGAAGAAAGTCCACTATGGAGTAAGAAGAGGCTGAAGGAAAACTAGGGTCAAAGTGTAAAACGCTTATATATATCGTACGCACCCTCGTGCACGGTAGACTGATTCGGACCGTGCGTTCCAGACAGAAACGAAAGATCAACGCTTTCCAGACGCTCTGCCTCCGAAGCATCCTCAACATCTCTCGACAGGACAAAGACCCCCAACAACGCTGCACTTGAGCGGGCTGGGATCCTCTGCATGGGCATGTTCGTGCGAATGTAAGGTTGCCAAACACCATCGAGGGATCTCCCGCACGGTGGACTGGCTCAAAGAAAGATCACCGCAGGCAGACTCCAACTACGCTACGGAGACGTCTTCAGAAGAGGCATCAAGACTCGAGGCATCAGTCCAGAAATGAAGGAAACTGGAATCAAACAGAGCAAAAAGGTCTCTCCAACTTTGAAGAGTCACTTGACCAATGCTTACTTGCTTATGGCTGTCCTTCGAATGCGAAGACGACTCCAGCTTCACTCGATGAGGATGGCGGTGAATTTATGGTTGTTGTCGGCTGTGCTAACGGAGATGACTATGTAGCCCAATGCGTGATGCACACACTCTACCACATAGATGACATTCTATTCCAGGGTTGTTTGGTTGCTGAACTGTTGAATTGTGACGTCGTTGTCTTCTCGCCTCTCTCTCATTAAAGATGGACTCCTCTAGGTGTGACAGACCTTCCTTACATGTTGACCTCCAAGCTGGACGGTCACTGGCTTTGCCTTCAAGTGCTTGAGGGTCAATTTGACATCTTTTTAGAGTTGTCTTTATTTGATCTTTATAACGTTTCATCGGTGCCCCCTGTTTACGATGTCCTTGGGGGAGTTGGCCATATAAGATTTGTCGGGGTTGTCCGTCATCGCTCATGCGAATGATGTGCCCTGTCCATCGCAATTGCCTTTTTGCTATCATTGTTTCAATTGTGGTTGTGCCGGCACGTTGAAGGATTTCAGTGTGGGGAATCTTGTCTTTCCATGATAGTTTAAGGATCTTTTGCAGGCTGCTTATATGAAATGCTTCTAATTGTTTTATATGCTTTCTGTAAGCAGTCCATGTTTCGGCACTGTAAAGTAGGGTTGATATACATACAGCAGTATAAACTGCCATCTTCGTGTCTAGTCTGAGGTTATCATTAAAAAAGACCCTTGAGCGCAGTTTTCCAAAGGCTGCAGAGGCTTGGTTTATTCTGTAGCATATCTCTTCGTCTATACTATGTTTTTCGGAGACGATGCTTCCTAAATATTTAAAGTTTGTTACCTGTTTAATTACATCACCATTGATGTAGAATGTGAGATGGTGCTCTGGATTCTTTCTTTGAATTAGTATTTCTGTCTTACTAACGTTCATTTTCAGACACATCGCTTCGTAGAGGCCAGCTACGACATTGAGGGATCTTTGTAGAGCTTGAGGTGTGTGTGCGACCAGCGCACAGTCGTCTGCATACTGAAGTTCCAAAATATGTTTGGTTACAGTTTTTGTGTGGGCTTGAAGTCTTCTTAGATTAAAAAGGCTTCCATCAAGTCAGAATTGGATCGCGACTTTATCCTCCATAGGAATTGCACGTTGACTGAGTATGGTGATGGCAGATATGAAAATATTAAAAATTACTGGGGCAATAACGCACCCTTGTTTAACACCCACTTCAATGTTGAAAGGGGGTGATCTTTCTCCTGAGGCAAGCACTGTAGCTGACATATTATCATGTAGTTTCTTTAGTATTGAGAGAAATTTTGGAGGGGTACCAACTTTTCTAAAACAGTCCATAGCAACTCCCTATTGACGGTGTCAAAGGCTTTCTGGAGATCGATGAAAGCTATGTATAGATCTTTATTTTGCTCGTTGCATTTCTCCTGAAGTTGCCTTGCGCAGAATATCATGTCGCATGTGCTGCGATCTTTGCGAAACCCACATTGTGTTTCTGGTAATGTGCTCTCGGATATATGCTGGCATAATCTGATCATCATAATTCTTGTCAAAATCTTGGAGGCTACTACCAAAAGAGAGATTCCTCTGCTGTTTTCACAATGTGCTCGATCGCCTTTCTTTTTGTATATTGTTATGATGTCTGATTTCAGAAATTCAGCTGGAACTATTTCTGAGTTCCAAATGAGCAGCATGAGCTCATGCATCTTTAGATGTAGGAAATAACCGCCTTCTTTGTACAATTCTGAGGGCAGGCCGTCCGGGCCGGGCGCTTTATTGTTCTTTAAGGATTTAATGGCATCTGTCATTTCTTTAAAGGTGGGTGGTACATCCATCTCATTTGCTAGACGTGCCAGGGGAATTTCATCCAAGATATTTGGTGTTATAGGGTTTCTGTGATTTAATAGGGTTTGGAAGTGCTGCGCCCATCGGTTAAGAATGGCGGATTTATCTTTTAGAAGGTTACCTTCTTGTGATCTGACAGGGACTAGATTGCGTTTTTGGGGCCCGTAGATTGCCTTCAAACCGTTATAAAACCCATGCTGGTCATTACTGTCAGCAAGGTATTGCAGGTCCTTCGCCTGGTTGATCCACCATTTATTTTCCATATCACGAAGCTTGAGTTGTGTTTCTTTTCTTAGGTTTTGAAACGTTTGTTTCAGTTCTGTGGAGTTTGGGTTTGAGAGCCAAGCATCATGGGCTTTGTTTTTCTGAGATAGAATTTTTTGTATATCCTCTGCATTTTCATCAAACCAATCTTTGTGGTGGCGTGTTCTGAAGCCAAGAGTTTCTTCTGCACATTGTTTCAGTGTGGAGTGAATGTTAGTCCAGACATCGTCAGGTGACGCAGTTGGGGGGCCGTTGTCTTGCGTTAAGTTTACATCATATATTGAATTTCTGAAAGCATCTAGTTTTCTTGAGTCTTTCAGACAGCTGATGTTTAGCGTTTTAGAAGGACGTGTGCGCTGAACGGGGGGACGAATTCTAAGATTTAGCTTGCAGAGCAGCATAGTATGATCAGTTGAGCATTCTGCCCCTATCATTGCACGTGTAATGTGAACATCCTTCTGGTCACTCTGCTTTGTTATTATAAAATCAATCATATGCCCATGTTTGGACCGTGGGTGAGTCCAAGTGGTTTTGTGTTTGTTCTTAAGTTGAAACGTAGTGTTGGTGACTACGAGGTTAAGTTCTGAGCAGAGTGTTAGCAGTCGAAGGCCATTGTTGTTCATTTTTCCCACCCCGTGTTTGCCAATGACACGTGGCCATAAGTGGGCTTGCTTTCCTACCCTTGCATTGAAATCACCGAGCAGCAGGATTTTGTCCTCTTTAGGTATTGCAGTTAGTGTTGAGTGTAAGGATTCATAGAATGCATCTTTTTGTTCTTCGCTGGAGTCTAGTGTCGGGGCATATGCACTAATCAAGGTTATGCAGCGGTGTTTTGCAAGAGGTATACGCCATGTCATTAACCTTGGAGAAATACCAGTGGGAGACTGTTACTTTTTCAAGTAATTTGGTGCGTATGGCAAAACCAACTCCGTGATTTTTCCGTGCGTTTTCTTCATAGCCTTTCCAGTAGAACGTAAATCCTTCACCAACTTCTGTTAAACTATCTTCACCTGGTAGTCTTGTTTCACTTAGTGCCGCGATATCGACATCATATCGATTCAGGACATGGGCTAACAAAGCTGTTCTACGTCGAGGTCTAGTTTGGGGTTCAGTGTCTAGTAGGGTTCTAATGTTCCACTCTGCAACTTTGAGTGGTGTCTCTGTTTTCTGGATTTTTCGGCCGCAGTAAGGGATGCCTTGGCAGACGCGGTTCTTCTGCCCAGGTTGCTGAAGGGCTGTCCTTTTTTTAAACCGAGGTTTATTCACGGTCCTTCCCGTTCCCGGGTGAGCAGTGAGGCTTCCGTTTCCGGCTGCTCAGTCATGTTGAGAGCACACGAAAGCTGAGCCAGCCCTAATGCCACCCAGCTAGCGGCGATCACCTCAACACCGCCCACGTGCAGGAATCAAGCTCGCAGCTCCCAGCCACATCCATGGCCTGCCACTTACACCCTATCCTGTCGCCGAGGGACTTTTGGTGATAAATGAGGAGGGGCGATGAGGATGAATGGGGTGAGTGAAGCTGTGCTTGCACAATGAATAGATTAACGTGGAGAAGGGCTTGCGCCGGGCCCGTCCCCACAGCTTGGCCTCACACAGAATTGATAGTGGCAAGAGTTAATCAGGAAGACCATCGACTGTGAGAGGTTGCAGAGGTCTGCCGGACATCCAGTCTGTTGGTAGCCGCCCAATGTGGGACCCCACTCACAGCTTTTTCGTTAGGGGTTGGCTCCCGTAGACCTATCCCAACCAAAGGTAGCCCACAGGTCGTGTGGGATTACTTTAGCTGAGGGGAGAATTCTCCTTACAGCTACCCTCACCTGGTTTAGCCTGCTGGTCGAGCAGTTTACCGAGGTGTGGCCGCTGGTCATCACATGCCAGCTTCTTGGAGCCACAGGTGAGAGTTGGGTGCCAAGTGTGGGAACCAATGTCATCTGGATCACTCCAGTATTAGAGCGCGACCACCAGAATACAAAGGTACTATCCCCCTTGAAACACCCCATACACCAATAGTCAGAGGCTAAACAGCAAAGAATGAGACCTGCATCTGACCTCGTCCACGCAAGGCGTGGAACAGAACCCTGTTCAAGCTATAAACGACTCAACGCTGAAACAACATCCAAAAACACAGCTCCGCCAGGCTCTGTTGGCGTCTGTTGAGGTTCGTCGGTGTCTGTCGAGCTCCGTCGTGGTTTATCGAAGTCCGTCGGATTCTGTCGGAGATGTAATGAGTGACAATGCTACAATGATAAAGCACACCGACGGAAGACGATTTTTGTTCACAAGAAAATAAAATAAAAAAGGAAAAGCATATGATATTTTGCTTAGTATTTCAAGTGAGTTTTAAAACATCGAACTGCATTTCATTCAATCGCCTCGAGTGCAAACCTGTTTCGTATAATGATGACGCGATTAACGATACTGATTATATATACTTCGAAATTAGATCTACATTCTAATAGCATTAGGCCAAGGTTTCTTGTCCGATAAGTGTCTAGTGTGATATATGTACTACTCTCTTATGTCAGTTTCTTTTAAAATCTTAAAGGTTTCTATCAAGTCTTTCTCTGAGTCTCTGCTCTTTTAAATAGAAACTGTATGTATTCCTTCAACGAATTTTATTTTTTGCCAAAAATCTTTATAGATTCTCGGGGAGTCTGAATGACGCCAGTAGAAGCATCTGCTGGGCCCCCCAAAACTATCTTGAAGGCGAGGGTTTTCTTCCCATCGAATAAAATCGTCTGGTTGTAAGCAGAACAAGATCATTGAAGTCAAAACTCCCGTCATTGTCCTCCATCTGGGGTTAACGGTATTGTCACTAAGGTCCCTCGGCATTATAATGGCAGTCACGAGGTAATTTGGTGATACTGGTGATGGTCAGGAAGGCTTACAGGCCTGAACTGGCTCGTCGAGTAACTTGCATGTGGCACCAACACTCGACCAAATCCATATAATAGAGGCGATTTTTTTTTTTTTTTTCCAACGCTGCATCAGAGACCCGGCGAACCTTTTCCAGATTTTGCAGGGAAGTCCACATCCATCTCGCAATGGACGGACAAAGACAACCCGGTTCAAGGCGCCCTTCGCTGTAATATCTGTCGGGAATCCTCGTGGAGACTTTTTTTTTTTTTTCTTAAGTCATAATCTTCCACGGATGTTTTCAAAATTTGGTACTAAGTGTAAGGAACCAATTTGGTATTCGGGCAACGTCAGATATCTGTCCAGTGATGTTCGGGCGCCCCTCTGGAGATTTTGCTTTGACGACTGACAAACGATTTTATTCCTCTGAGGAGGAGCCACAGCAATGCTTTGGGAAATCTGCATCATATCTCGAGCCCTTCGAGATTACACACATCTTTGCTAAATTGTTGCCGGGGCTCCCCTCAGCTGAATAAAATCGTCGGCCGACCCCCTCGACTGACGGAGGGCGTCTTCTCCAAGAGGGGCGTCGTCGGGTTCGTCATCGCACTCCTGTGCGGGAGCTGAACTCGAGGAACATCCACTTGAGGGTTAATCATCATCAAGCAACAGGTGTGGGCTGAGGTTCCTTCCCGAAAGCCTTTTCGGGTTTCTTGACGATCGCTTGGACGATCAGGAACCTTCAGAGTCCTCAGGGGGCTCACTCCGTCCAAGTCTTGCCTCTTCTTCGAGGTGGACCAGTGTTGCTTGCTCCTGTAGACATACCCCGGCTCTCGGAAGACGTGGCCGAAACGGTGATTGCCCAGGGACCCAAACATTGATAACACAGATAGGCTTAGTAACCAATGACAAATTGTGATCGTCCTTTTCTTTGGAAAATGTGTGTGTGTGTGTGTGTGTGTGTGTGTGTGTGTGTGTGTGTGTGTGTGTGTGTGTGTGTGTGTGTGTGTGTGTGTGTGTGTGTGTGTGTGTGTGTGTGTGTGTGTGTGTGTGTGTGTGTGTGTGTGTGTGTGTGTGTGGTGTGTGTGTGTGTACACATGTGTATATATATATATATATATATATTCATACACACAATACAAAGGATTACAAAGGCGGAACATGCCGATACGAGACCTTTTGGTCCATAACTAGGTCGGATGCGAAAAAATATAATGATATATAGATAAATAAATCAATAAATAAACAAATAAAAAATATATTGACATAAATAATAATAAATGAAATAAATACACAGGTATAGTTAAATAATAAACAAACAGGTAAATAGTAAATAGTAATAAATTGACAAATAGGTAATAATAAATGCGAATCAAGGAAATAATAATAAACAAACAGACAAAGGATAAGAAAACAAATAAACAAATATTATAAAATAAATTAAAGTCAATAAAGCATCTTGCTTAGGTGTTTATCTAAATGATTCATAACGCTTCGAACTGAACTACACATCACTGCTACTGCAGGAAGTTTATTCCATTCATTAACTACACGGTTGGCGAAGTTATTTCTACCCACTTCCAAATTAAATCTATATCCTGTTAGTTTGAGACCATTGTTTCTTGCCGAATTCTCATTCAGTGTGAAAATTTTGTCACTTTTGATGTTGTCAATTCCCTTTAGACTCTTAAAAACCTGTATCAAGTCACTTTTGAGTCTATGCTTTTTTAGAGAAAACAGATTCATATGTTTTAGTCGGTTTTCTAATGATTCATTTTTTATATTTGGAATCAGTTTTGTGGCTCACCGTTGTATTTTTTCTAATCTGTCAATGTCTTTAATGAGATTCGGTGACCATATGGAAACAGCATATTCCAAATGTGGACGAACTAACCATTTATATAGCTTGTTAATGAGAGATGGACTTTTGAAATCAAAAAGATTGCGCAATCAGTCCTAGAAGCTTATTTGCTTTCTCAGAGGCTGAAATACACTGCTTAGATGATTTGAGATCGCTACTGATAATTACGCCGAGATCCTTTTCACTATCCACTTTTGTTAACGAATTTCTAAATAACTTGTAATCGTACTTACTGTTATTTTTACCTGTGTCCATAACCTTGCATTTTCTTGAGTTTCATTTCATTAGCCACTTTTCAGACCATGGCTGTAATTCATCTAAATCTTCTTGAATATCTTTTTGATTTAAGTGATCATTTGCCATTCCGCGCGTACACACACACACACACACACACACACACACACATATATATATATATATATATATATATATATATATATATATATATATATATATATATATATATATGTATATATATATATATGTATATATAACGTAGGAACCACTGTTGGAGTAGAAAAGACTGGAAACGGGGAATCTATATATTTCGATTGCAAACTGCAATCCTCTTCAGTAGATATAAATAAGAGAGAGCGTGCTGTTTAAGTAGCACCCTTAACAAAAACAGCACGCTCTCTCTTATTTATATCTACTGAAGAGGATTGCAGTTTGCAATAGAAATATATAGATTCCCCGTTTCCAGTCTTTTCTACTCCAACAGTGCTTCCTACGTTATTGACAAATGTGTGATTACATTTTTCACCTGTAATATATATATATATACATATATATATATATATATATATATATATATATATATATATATATACAGACATGACAGAATTGAATAGACATCAAGAGAAATCGTTTAATTGATTATACAAGGAATTGATACAATTAAAGTGTTTATAAAGGGTCATAATGTGAATTTCTAATACTTGGTTGACATCCCCTTTACTTTTTTCAATGCAAGGACCATTCTAGGCATGCTATTGGTTATTTCACGAATATAATCTTGAGGGATTTCTTGCCATGTTTCCCGTAGTAATCCTAAGAGTTCGGGCTTTCAAGATGGCTTCCGTGCTTTTTGCGAAGTTGTCGGTCTAATATGCCCCAGAGATGTTCAATAGGGTTTATATCCAAGGACTGACTTGGCCATGGAAGTTTCCTGATCCCATTTTGGCTCAACCAACTTTGTGTTGCTTGAGCAATGTGACAAGGAGCTCCATCTTCCATAAATAGGAAGATATTTTTACTCATTCTACCACTGGAGAATATTGCAATGAGTCTTTCCTTTAATAAAGAAACATATTAGTCTGAATTGATGTTTCCTTGACACTCTGCAAGCTCTGATCGACCATCACTCCAAATTGCACCCCACACCATTATTGAAATGCCCCCATTTTTCACTGCTGACTGCAGTCTTTTGAGGTCAAGCTCTTGACTGCAGAGTCTCCAGACCCACACTCTTCCACTGTCAGAAAATAATGCGAATCGTGACTCATCAGAGAAAATGACAGTTCTCCAAAAGGCCACAGGTCAATCCACCATCTCAACAGCCCAATCCTTTTTGCGCTTGATATTGGCTAGACGAAGGAGTGGTTGCCTTCTTGCAGCTCTGTCATAGTAACCCAGCTTGTGGAGATATCTGACAGCTATTCTGGGACTGACATCATCTTGTGGTGCTATGTCAAAGGCCTTGCAGCGTGGATTCTCTTCAATATTTCTTTTGACAAGACGCAAGGTTATTTCTGACTGCCCAGGACGAACTGAATGAGGTTTTGTGCCCTTCTTGACAGATTTTCATATATTTTGCATTGACTAAGTCCACCTTCATGTTGACCCACAATACGACCTCGCTGAAATTCAGATAGTTCTAATGGTCCTTTGGTTCGTGACATGTTTGATTAATCTTGTATGTAATCTGAAACATAAATCTAGGGAAATATATTGGGTAAATTTGAATAACATTAAGCATTAAATACGAGCAGAAATGAATTTTTCTTGGTGTCTATTCAATTCCGTCATGTCTGTGTATAATATATACGTTATATAAATATATATATATATATATATATATATATATATATGTATATATATATGTATTTTCACCTCCCCTTGTCACCACTGTCACTTAAATTTGACTTGTAATATCACTCGTCTCAAGGCCCCTTGCCTTCTTTTTCCTGTAGTCTCACTATTTTCTAGGCCCCGTGCCTAGTTCTCTCGTCCTTTGGGTTAATAAAAGGGTGGTGAATTTTCTTTCTTCTTTCACTGTAATTTCACCTTCTGCTTACACTCGGGATCTCTTTCTCTCGTCTCTACATCGTCTCCTGATCCTCTCTCGATCCTCTCTCCACACCCTCTGACGAGATCCCGTATCCTACGCTAAGCTACCTTCGTCTGACGTCACTAATTTTTCTAATCCAATCTCCGGTGACTTCTGAAGTAAATGTCACTCCTTATGGGCGTGACTTTGAATTCATGCACCAATAGTTTTTTCCTCCTTCTCCACCTTGCACCAATCCGGAAAGCCATTTCAATGCCACTAGCAAAATTGTTTACCTCAGCATTAGTCAAACGAAGCTAACCTGCGCTTACAGAGTTTGATTACATCATCGATTATAAAACAGTCACCACCGTCGGTGTGTTTACATAGACAAAACGTCGCCCTCACATAGACATAACATCGCCCTCGAGCAGGCGTCGAGTCTGAATTATTCTAATGCCCTAGCTCATTTCCATTCGTACACTACCGGCCTCTTACATATATATATATATATATATATATATATATATATATATATATATATATATATATATATATATATATATATATATATATATATATATATATATATATATATCTAAGTCTAAATAAAAATATTCTTCTAAAAAACGCTGTGGACGTCGGGGACAGGTGGTATTACGGTGACAGTTTTTCCTAAAAATATTCCTTGCAAATTCCTGGGTGAGTTTCATCTCGCTGATTGGTTGAGAGAGTGATGACGTCACGGCAACGGAGACAACTGATTGGCTGAGAGCGGTGACGTCACGGCAACGGAGACGGCTGATTGGCTGAGAGCGGGACAAAAAAATAAAATTCTCCAAAATGTTTCAATGTCACGACGTCCCTAATCGAGTTGAACGGGGATCCGGCAAAAAGGTTACAATGACGGACCCCGTGACACGGGGCATCCCTGTGAGGGTATAAATCGCATATACGCGGTCGCGGGACTCGAGCGGTTCTAAAGGACTCGAGCGGATCTTTGGGACTCGAGTGGATCTTTGGGACTCGAGCGGATCTAGAGGATTCGAGCGGATCTTTGGGACTCGAGCGGATCTAGAGGACTCGAGCGGATATTTGGGACTCGAATGGATCTTGAGGGCTCGAGTGGATCTTTGGGACTCGAGCGGATCTTGAGGACTCGAGCGGATCTACGGGACTCCACCAAAATACAGACTAAAACATGTGGGCGTAAGTCTAAATAAAAATATTCTTCTAAAAAACGCTGTGGACGTCGGGGACAGGTGGTATTACGGTGACACTTTGTCCTAATAATATTCTTCAAAAAGCGCTTGGGTAGTCGGGGTCAGGTTGTATTACGGTGACATCCGTGGTGGTGTAAAGCATAGAGGTGTCTACCTATCTTCTTATGTGGCTAGCAGTCCAATGGGAACAACATGACTGAGGATTCGGCGTCTAAGAAACGGCGGAATCGCCACTTCTGGAAATGGGTGACAGATACCAAGAAGATATCTAAGTTTGCCCTGTACAAGAATAGAGAAGATTTAAACAGATTGAGAGCAGAACACTCCTTGAAGTTTCCCAATCTATACGGGAAGACCAACATTTTCTCAGTGTCTGAATCGGTTAAACAGTTTCATCGTAAAGTGATAAAGTTTAATACTTCTTTGAGAGAATGTCAAGATTTCGAATACAGCGATGAAAATTTTGACAATTTGGAGTTGTTTAATGGTGAAATATCAGAAGCTACTTCAGAAGGATTCCGGAAACATTATTTTGTCGGTTATACAAGTTTCACTAAACATGGCGGTAAATCTGACCACAAAGACTATCAAATGCATTACTTTGAGAGGTCTTTTAAAGCGCACC
Source organism: Oratosquilla oratoria (assembly GCF_046742065.1). Taxonomy (NCBI): domain Eukaryota; kingdom Metazoa; phylum Arthropoda; class Malacostraca; order Stomatopoda; family Squillidae; genus Oratosquilla; species Oratosquilla oratoria. Next base: position 1,184,090 of record NW_027467722.1, read on the forward strand.
AACGTACTAAACGTAACAATAAGTACACGATCAAAAAAGTGAGGAAAGAAGCAGGAAAGGTGAAGAAATTCAAAAGGTTGAAGAAGAAGCAAGACAATTAAAAGAGGCCAAAAGGGCTGTAGCGCAAAAGAAAAAGGAGGAAACAGCAAGAATAGTAGCAAGAAATGAAATAGCTAGAACTCTTCTCAACGAAAAGGCAATACGTGTATTTTCAGAGGAAGAAGAAAAAGTTCTCGACGAAATGCGGGAAGAACGTATGGAGCGACACAGAAAGAAGCCAGATATGGATCCGCGTGAAGCGCTTGACATTAAGTACATAGGGGCTCTCCGTGAAACTGACCAAAAAGGAGTTTCTGAGCATTCCGTTGGTAGAATCGGTGATTTCAGATGTAAAATGTGTCAGGCTTTGTTGTGGAAAAAGGAAAACAAGACTATATGTTGTAATGCTGGGCAAACTCCTTCGTTGATACCTTCGGAAATTAAACATGAGAGATTTAAAGGTTTGTACGATGGTACATCCCCTTTTTCCAGACGATTTTTAAATAATCTAGTTGGATTCAACCTAATGTTTTCTTTCACGTCATTTTCAACGTCCAATAAAAATCATAGAATCTCAAGCCAAATTTTTCGAAAATATACAAGAACTCATCGCCAAAATGCCGAAGCAAATCGAAGACAAAGTTATCCGCGCAGTCAAGAGATACAGTAGCGATGAAGAGGGAGAAACTACACCATCTACTCCGAAGAAAAAGTGTAAATGTGATTCTGATGAAAATGACGAAAATAAAAGAGGTGAATAATTTACAGTTGTTTATTTTATAGCCTTTGTTTGAAGGTGGGGCGCCGCAGGCCAAGCCCCCCGGCGCAGCCGGGCTGGCGAAGCCAGGGGCTTGTATACATATATATTTATATATATATATATATATATATATATATATAATATATACACATCTACACATATGCACACATACATTAGGCAAAGAAATCACAAAACACACGTGATAAACTATTTTTGCAGAAACCACCGGGAAATTGAAAAAACAGATACCGAACGTTTTCGTCTATTTAGACATTTTCAAAGGTACAAAAAGTAATACAGAAAGAAACAATAAATACATAAGAAGACAAGGATACTCGGAGAGGTCCCATGTTACATTTCATCACACACAATTTTGTCAATAATAAAATTGTCCAATTTAAATAAACCCAAACTCAAGTTCATGTTATTTCCAAAATTTCATTTTATAAAACAAGATTCAATAAAAATCTTTCTATAATATTATTGCAAGAAGTAATTATTTTAGAACTTCCCCAGTCAATATTATGACCATAATCCCTTTGGTGGACAAATAATCCACTGGACACTTGCCCCGTTCTAATACTATATTTATGTTGGCCTATTCTTTTTTCTAAGCCTTTGCCTGTTTGGCCTATATAAATAAAATCACAGTTTTTACATGGTATATTATAAATACATCCTTCTTTACTTCTTGGAGAATTTTTAATTAACAGACTCTTAATGTTATTATTATTTTTAATACTATCTGGATACAAAAATTTTCAAAAATGCTAGGAAGGTGGATTAAATTTTCGTGGCACGGAACTGTTAACATATTTTTATAATTAAATGGTTTGACCTGCGACGTATTGAGAAAACGTTTCCTAGCTTTGATTTTTGTTTTATTTGATCAATAAGATGTTTTGGATATTTCAAATTTTCTCCAATGTCATAGATGAATTGTATTTCTTGATCCAAGGACTCAGGGGAACAAATTCTATAAGCTCTCAGGAACATTGAAGAAAAAACTGACAACTTGGATTTTTTACTGTGATACGAGTAAAAATGAATGTACGAGAGGACATTAGTCGGCTTCCTGTAAACGTCAAATTTAAAGTATCTTCCACATCGGTAAATATTTACATCTAAAAATGGTAACATATTATTTTCTTCAACCTCTACTGTGGTTTCTGCAAATATATATATATATATATATATATATATATATATATATATAATATATGTATATATATATAATATATATACATATGTATATATATATGTATATACATTATATATATATATATTCTTTCATATGTAGGTATGAGTATATATGTAAATTGTAAGAGGCCGGTAGATAGAGGTAGACATTTAAGTAGATAGAGGGGTAGGTGAGAAGATATACAATTTTATGACCTAGATGTTTTGGAAACAATGGCCGACTGTAAGTTGCAGAGTTGCATATTTCGCTTACCGCCTAAAGTTTGTAAACATTGGTTAAGGTAGCGATCAAAGGTGCTGATGTGACGAAATGTAAACACAAAGCCCGTTCTGCTTGTGACAGAAGTGCTTGCGTAAACAGTATTGCTTGAGACAGTATAACAGTCTTTCTGATTGGAGAAAAGGGTGGAGGAGAAAAATTATTGGTGCATGGAGGTAAAGTCACGCCCTAAAAGGGTGGCACTTATTTGTAACGTTCAAAGTTATTGGATGAATTAAATTGTGACGTCGGAGCAGACTTGGCTTGGTGGGTGTAAGAGGATCCAAGGCGGGATTACTCAGGTGTACCTAAGAAAATACGTTGCACCAGAGTTTGCGAAGAAAATGAAGAGAAGCTAAATCAATTTAATTCCCCTTCGTTGACTGAGTAATGGAACTTGACTAAAAGCATACGTTACGAAAGAGGCATGGGGCCTATAGACGAGTGACTTACAATACTACAATGATAAAAGGAAAGTGAAGAAAGTTGTAAGTGAATGAAGAATTACAATATTACAGAAGGGAACAGAAAGTGTTGGTAGAAGCGGAGATAATAAAATACATTATGTGTATTTTGTATACATATACCAATGTATATATATATATATATATATATATGTATATATATATGTATGTATATCTATTTATCTATATATATATATGTATATATATATGTATATCTATTTATATATATATATATATATATATATATGTATATATATATGGAAACCATTATCAAAAATGCTATCGAACATCATTTAGAAAGTAACTATTTAATAAATGATAGCCAGCAAGGTTTCAGACGGAAACGTTATTGCATGAGTAACTCGAATTCTACAACACAGTTGTCTCGAATTGTGACAAAAGAAACAATATAGATTTAATATATCGAGACTTTGCAAAAGCTTTTGATACCATCCCCCACGAAAAACTACTTACTAGATTAGCTTCACACGAAATAAGTGGTAGCCTAGTTGGACTAGTAATTGGTTGAATGGTCGAAATGAGAGAGTTGTTTTAAATAGAAAAACTTCTGGATGGAAAATGTTACGAGTGGAGTTCCTCATGGTTCCGTTCTTGGGCCACTTGTATTCATAGTATATATAAATAATATAGACCAAAATCACCAAAATCTACTGTTTCCAAATTTGCTGATGATATAAACCTGTGCGGAATGGCAAATGATCACTTAAATCAATTAGATATTCAAGAAGATTTAGATAAACTACAGCAATGATCTGAAAAACATAAGTAAATGCAAGGTAATGCACATAGGTAAAAATAATAGTAAGTACGATTACAAGTTATTTGGAAATTCGTTGATAAAATTGGATAGTGAAAAGGATCTGAGCGTAATTATCAGTAACGATCTCAAATCATCTAAGCAGTGTATTTCAGCCTCTGAGAAAAGAAATTAGATTCTAGGGCTGATTCTTTTGACTTTAAAAGTCGATCTCTCATTAACAAGATATGTCAATGGTCAGTTCGTCCACTTTTGGAATATGCTGTTTCGGCATGGTCACCGAATTTCACTAAAGACATTGACAGATTGGAAAAAGTACAACGGCTAGCTACAAAGCCGATTCCAAATATCATAAATAAATCATTAGAAAATCGACTAAACATATGAATCGGTTTTCCCTAAAAAAAAAAAAAAAAAAAAAAAAAGTAGACTCAGAAGTGACTTGATACAGGTCTTAAGATTCTAAAGGGAAGTGACAACAATTTCACACTGGATGATAACCTGACAAGAAATAATGGTCTGAAACTGTCAGGAAATAGATTTAATTTGGAAGTGGGTAGGAACAACTTCGCCAACCGTGTAGTTAATGAACGGAATAAACCTCCTGCGAGGCAGTGCAATGTAGTTCAGTTCGAAGCGTTAAGAATCATTTAGATAAACACCTAAGCAAGATGCTGTGATGACTTTCATTTATTTCATTAGATTTTTTTTAGTTGTTTTGTTATAATTTGTCCATTTGTTTATCATTATTTGCTTGATTCACTATTATTACCTATATGCCAAATTATTATTATTTACTATTTACCTGTTCGTTTATTATTTAACTATACCTATGCATTTATTTATTTTACTTATTGTTATTCATATTATTATATCTTTTATTTATTTGTTTATTTATCATTATTATATTTTTTCGCATCCGACCTAGTTATGCACCAAAAGGTCTCCTATTGGTATGCTCCGCCTTTGTAATATTTTTTGTATATATATATATATATATATATATATATATATATATATATATATATATATATATATATATGTACATGCATACACACACACACATATATATATAATATATGTATGTATATGTATATAGAGGTATATACATATATATATATATATATATATATATATATGTGTGTGTGTGTGTGTGTGTATATATATATGTGCATATATATATGTATATAGAGGTATATATATATATATATATATATAAATGCATTTATGTTCACATTACGTATATTGTGTATTGTGCATATATTATATATGTGATATATATATATATACAGTATATATATATTTATATATATATATATATATATATTTATATATATATATATATACACGTGTACACACACACACACACACACACGTAAATTTTCCAAAGAAACGGACGATCACATTTTGTCATTGGTTACTGAGCCTATCTGTGTCAGCAATGTTTGTGTCCGTGGGCACTCCGCTCTTCGGCCACGTCTTCCGAGAGGAGCAAGCAACACTGGTCCACCTCGAACAA
>NW_027467722.1:1199108-1381608 GCF_046742065.1 Oratosquilla oratoria
GGGGAGACTGAGCTGGATTCAGAAAGACTTCGCCACATTCCGAAATGCTTTGGCACACGACAGAATACTATTGAAAACGGACTCCAACGTACTTTGACAATCTCTAATGAATTGTGACAGACTCTGAGAGACGGACAGACAAAGAATGACAAGAGGGTGTCTTGAAGAATCAGATAGAAAGCTCGGAGTTAAAGAACCAGGAGACAAAGTCGGAATACCCCTCCGACTTCTTCAAGTTAATACAGAAACTACGTCAGACTCCGAAGAAATCCATAGTAGAGATGAACCATAGATTTTGACAGAAACGGAATACGAGAGGTGACTTCGAGACACAAATACAGAAAAAAATAAATTAGGGAACTAGACAGAAGATTAAGACGCGGTAGTATAACGTCTCATGAAACTTGAAAGAATAAAACTGACTATGCCACTCCCACGAAGTGGGAAGTGGAAAACCCCTAGTAGAGCAAGCCCTGTCAGTTGCGACAAGCCACAGTGAGTTTTAGGCCGATGTTGGGTCACCTCCACGCCTAGTCATTTGTGTTAGGAACTAACGCAGGAAGCCCACAGCGGGTCTCGGAAATCGAACTCACGACCACCTGCTCATGAGTTCGACACGCGTTATACAGTGGGTTACCGCGCGGCACGAGTGTTAAAGACGGTTACTTTTTCTGAAATATTTTGCTCCGACTCGTGCTGAATGATGTCGTTTGGTCATGAAATAAGCTTTCGTTCCACTACACTATTAAAGCCAACAGTAATCCATAATTACGACAGAAGAAATAGTATATGCATTAAAGAAGATGAAAAATAACAAGTCTCCAGGATGTGATGAGTTAGCAGTTGAACTGCTAAAGCAGGGAGGCCACGAGATTAAAATGTACCTGAAAAATATTTTTAATCATGCATGGAATGAAGGTGCTATACCAGAAGAATGGAATAATGCCCTTATCTGCCCAATATTCAAAAAAGGCAACAAACGTAAGTGTAGAAATTACAGTGGTATTTCTTTACTCACACATATAGGAAAAGTGTATGAAAGAGCCTTGGAGAGGAGATTGAGACATCTGGTTGAAGATAGACTTAGTGAATGGCAATGTGGGTTCCGTCCGAACAGAGGAACAATAGATCTAATTTTTTGCATGAGAATGCTCCTGAAAAAATCATGGGAATGGAATCTAACGCAGAGGCTGGTATTCTTGGATCTGGAAAAGGCTTTTGACAGTGTGCCAAGAGAGAAAATGTGGAGAGTACTGTCCAAGTATGAAATACCAGGAAAACTACTAAGAGCAGTAAAAAGCATCTACAAGGATTGCAAAAGTGCAGTGAAATGTGGAAAAGAAGAGTATAAGTGGTTTGGAATTGAAACTGGGGTCAGACAAAGAGGAGTACTGTCTCCCTTACTTTTTGCACTATATATGGACTGTATATTGAAGAATGTAAACAGGGTTGAAGACAGAGTGGTCACACTGGCATATGCCGATGATGTGGCACTGGCAAGTCAAAATCTGGAAGAGCTACAAGAATCACTAAATAGATGGAATAATGCGTTGAATGAATATGGACTAAGACTGAATATTGAGAAATGTGAAGTCATGACCGTATCAAGAGAAGAGAGTGAGAGTGTGCTAAGAGTAGGAAATGATGTACTGAGAGAGACTGAAGAGTTTAAATACTTAGGTGTAAATTTCAATGGTATGGAACCTATGGAACGTGAAATTAATAGTAGAATTGGAAAGATGAGCGCACAAGAATGAGGTGGATCGAGAATGTGGATAAAGCTTTGCAGAGTAGAGGAACATCGATTGAAGATGTCGAAGAGAGTGAAATTTATAACGACAGACAGCAATGGAGAAGAATGGTGCATCGTAACTGACAGGTCTTGGACCTACCAGGAGGATGGTACGAAGGTACGAAGTAATCCATAACCTATCCGGTTACGTATGTTGCACCAAGTTTTCTTCAGCATTGCAAAGGCTAACCGCTAAGACCGAGAAGTTTTTCTAAGCCGAATAAACTCGTCTGGAGCTAACGAAAATAAAATCATTAGTCATAGAAAGGTCACAAAGCGTTAATTAGATTATTCATTAACTAGTACAAAGCCATAACGGTCTCATCTTAAAGACTTGAAGACTGACGTTTGCTCTCTAATTAAAGTTAGCAGGAAGTCTGACTACGAAAGGAAGGAGATGGTCTAGCAATCTCCTTTAATTTCTGAGTCCTTGCCACTGCTGGCGGCATCGAGTGCCTCAGTCAGACTCAGCCTTGACGTCAAACTATTCTCTTACTGTCATCAACGCGCGACCGACAATGTATTTCGTGTTTGCAGGGACCAGTTAGCGTTGCAATCATTTAAGCCAACTCTGACGATGGGCTGCACTACGCCAGGTGAATATAACGGCAAGACCAGCGTGAGTGACATTGCAAATGAAATTAGAACTGCTGAGAGATTGCGGTGAATGATAGGTGAATCCTAGACCGGTTGCTATCATTATTGGCTGGAGCAGGTAGCTAGTGTCAGCGATTGATTGATTGATTAATTAGAGTGGGCAAAAGCCCGGCACAGGGTCGTTAGACCATTCGTGCCATGGGATAAAATAGATAACGAGGTTAAAATACTAAATTCTAAAAATTAAAACAACTACAACGTTATTGTCTGACTAATTATTAAAATAATCTACGAAATATATACGAAGCCTAGACATTAAGTAGCGAACTACAATAGAAGTAAGATTATCAATACATAGGTACGACACAGTTAAGATTAAATATGATAGAATAAATTGACGTCTTTTAAAAATCCTACAAGGGGTTGTATCATGGGTGTAGCACCAAGCATCTTACGGAGGTCAGGAGGGAGGCCCCACTTCCGCCTCCAACGCTCGTAGTATCTGCACTCGAGCAGGAAATGACGAACGGAAAAGGGGGAGCCACACCTCTCGCAAGAAGGGGGAATCCGGGGAAGAGAGAATAAAAAATCGTGGGTTATCTTTGTATGTCCAATACGTAAACGGTTTAAAAGTTTCGGATAGAAACGGTTGTGGTGGGAAAGGAGTGGCCAGCGATCAGCAGAACATTTTATGCTCCGTAGCTTTTGGTTCCTTCTAATATTGTCCCAGGTGGTGTCAAACTTTCTACGCACGCGGGAGGAGATGGTAGTGCGGATGTCGGAAAAGGGAGAGTCCCCGCGCGATGGTAAGGGACGGGCCGCCGCAGATTTGGCCGCTCTGTCCGCCTTCTCATTGCCAATGATACCAACGTGTCCAGGGGACCAGCAGAATCGGACAGTTTTTTCCCTGGCTGCTGTTCTCGTTAGCCACTCTTGGATCTCAGATATCACGGGGTGGGATGGAATAAAATTGGTAAGTGCTAAAATTGATGATTGAGAGTCGCTATAAATGGTAAAATCATCAAAATCTGAATTAAGAATAAAGTGCTTCAAAGCGAGTAAAATTGCATAAAGTTCAGCCGTAAAGACAGATGAGGTGAAGGGTAATTTTGCCGTGAAAGTTTGAGACGATGTTACGGCTGCGCAGCCCACACCAGCGGGAGATTTTGACCCGTCAGTATAGACCGCGATGGAGTCGGCATGTGATTCTTTATGCTCCTCAAACGAGGCAGCATCGATGTAGGCCAGGTGTCCACTTTTTGATTGTTCCATGGGGCAGAACTCGGGAATGGGCTTGCACCAAGGTGGGGTATCAAAGTTTCTGGATTCGGACACCTTAAGGGGGCAGTCGCTTCCCTCCTCAAGTAGACGGAGCGCGCGTATGTGCTGGGACTGAAGCCGATCTTTTGGTGTTGTACGTATCCCTGAGTCTCACGTTATTAACCACGTCAAAAGATGGTATCTTTCTGAACGATTTGCACTTGAAGTAAAAGGAGAGTAAAAGTTGCTCCCTTCGGTTAGAGAGCGGCAAATCGCCAGAGAGGACATAGAGGGATTCGACAGGAGAGGTACGGTAGGCACCAGTACACAATCGCAAAGCCTGGTGGTGTACTGTATCGAGGGAGCGGAGGGACGTCGCACTTGCCGAGGAATAGATCTGGCACGCGTAATCCAGCCGTGATCTTATGAGGGCGTGGTATAATCTGAGGAGCGAAGGCTGGTCCGCTCCCCAGTCGCTTTCAGAAACCGTCTTTAAGATGTTGAGGGCGGAGAGGGAAGATTGTCTAAGATTGAGTATGTGGTTGTTCCACGTAAGGTTTTGGTCAAAAATGACCCCAAGAAACTTAGTCGACTGCTCATAGGGTATTGGAATGCCTCCCAGAATAATATGTGGAGGATCTTTCTGGCGCGGTCGTTGCTGAGACTTGCAAAAGTGCATCGCCACCGTCTTCGATGAGGAGAATCGGCAGCCTCTGCGAGAGGCCCAGGAAGTAGCAGCATTTACACCGCTCTGAGTGCGTGTGATTGCTGTGAAAAGGTTTATGGAGAAGTACAAAAGGAAGTCATCAGCGAAGAGTGAGCACTGGAGTGAAGTGTCTGCCTCAGCAACCGCCTGCACTATTATTCCATTGATGCTGACCAAGAACAAGGTGGGGCTGATGACGCTGCCTTGGGGGACACCTTGCTCCTGGGGTTTGGGCGACGAATATGCTCCACCGATCTTCACTCTCAGAGTCCTATCTGATATGAAAGCTCGAAGGAAGGAAAACATCCTACCCCTTACTCCCATCTCGAGGAGGTTCATCAAGATACCCCCTCTCCAAGTCGTGTCGTACGCCTTCTCCAGGTCGAAGAAGACGGCGATGGTATTCATGTTGCGCACTAGGGCGTCCCGCATGACGTGTGTCGAAAAACGGAGTAGAGGATCTAAGGTGGAGCGGTGTCGGCGAAAGCCGAATTGGTAAGGGGTGAGGTAGTCTCTACTCTCCAGGTAGTGGGTAAGTCGAAGGTTGACCATCCTCTCAAATATCTTGCATAATACACTCGTCAGGGCGATCGGCCGGTAACTAGAAGGGATCTGGTGATCCTTGCCTGGCTTGGCTATGGGGATGATCGTAGACAATCGCCAAGATAATGGTAAGAGACCAGAGTACCAAATCCTGTTATATATCGCTAGAAGGGTTGTGAGAGTCTCCGAAGGAAGGTGTTTAATAATGTCCACACTAATCGTGTCGTCGCCTGGGCTAGTATTCGGCGTCTGGTCGATGGCATGCTTGAGTTCGCGGAGGGAGAAGGGCAGATTGTAAGTTTCAGTGTCGGTAGGAGCGTGGTCATCAGAATTCGTCACGTGATCCGGTAGCTGGAGTTCTCGATGTAGGGCAGTAGAGCTGGAAATACGGGAGAAGTGTGTGGCGAGTTCCTCGGCCACCTCGCACGGGTCTGAGATAACGGTGTTATTTATAAGGAGGGACGGTTGAGGAGATGGTATGTACCTGCCGGAAAGCTTCTTCCCTCGGTTCCAAACTGACACCGAAGGCGTCGACGTTTTAATGGTCGATACGTAGTTCTGCCATGATATGCGCTTCGCCTCCTTCATATACTTTCGTTTGGTCGCAACCGCTTTCTGGTATACCATCTTATTGGTCTCCGTCGGAAGGCGACGGAAACGCCGGTAGCAGGAACGAGCGGTGTCACGAAGCTTCCGGCAGGTGTTGTCCCACCAGGGAACAGGTGGTCTGCCAATCGGTGGGCGGCTAACCGGTATAGAACCGCCGGCGGCGTTAAGAACAATTGAGACGAATTGATAATTATAAGCTTGAATCGGGTCATCCACTCGCAAGTCACTTAGTTCGGAGCATAGCTCCCCAAAGAGTGGCCAATTTGCCGCTTTCAACTTCCACCTTTGGGGCTGGGAGATGGGGGGAGGAGAAACACGAGAGACTACTATCGGGTAGTGGTCGCTGCCGTGTAAATCCGCACACACCCTCCACGAGAAGTCCACGAGGACCGCTGAAGTGCAGATTCCGAGGTCCAGGACACAAGTAGTGTTGAGGAAGATGTTATGATAAGTCGGGTTTTCATCGTTAATGAGGGAGACCTCGTTCTCCTCTAAAAGTTTTTCAATGGCGCGGCCCTTCTCGTTACGGGAAGAGCTATGCCACAAAGGACTGTGTGCGTTCAGATCACCAAAAATGATAAATGGGGGTGGGAGTGCATCGACAAGTTCTTGAATGTCGGAAGCATTAACGCTAGAGCTTGGTGGCAGGTATAGGGAGCAGATCGTGTAGCTCTTGCTAAGGATGGCCCGTACAGCGGTCGCCTGGAGAGTTGTGCGCAAAGGGATGGTAGAATGTTGAACGCTTGCGTGGACGACTATTGCAGCACCGCCCCTGCTTGGAGAACCGGCTGCAGGAACGGTACCGTAGAACCTGTAGTTCATACCTAGATTATAGTGACTGGAGGGAAGCATAGTTTCTTGAAGACAGACAACTCCGGGGTTGTGTTCACGGAGGAGGTACTTCAATTCCTCCCCGTTCGCACGAAGACCTCGGATGTTCCATTGAAGGAGTGTCGTGGGTGGTGAGAATTTGAAGAATTAATTAGAGTGCCGCCCCCCGATGGGGGACGGCTTAAGTTGGCCATCATGGGGTTTACGAGATTCGCGTCCCATAGGAGTTTTTTGAGGTAAGGTCTTGGCTCTCTGGTCTCTTTCTTTCGGTCTTTGTTCTGGTCATTTAGAAGATGGATCGGGATTAGGAGGCGGTTGTTTCCTCGACGGATCTGGCGTGGTTTTGATAGGGTGAGGCTGTGTAAGCTTTTTATTGGATTTGGGGGACACTGAGGGAGGAGGCTGAAGGGAGGTGTTGGAGGGCGCGGTCTTGGATGGGCGGTCGTTCGAGTCGCCGTCGGGCAGGGGTAGTTTCTGGGGAAGCTTCTTGCCGGAAAGGGCAGGGGGATGTTTAGGTAACTGCGGGAATGATGGAAGGTCCAAGAGCGAAGTTGTGGAGTTGCTTGGGCTCTTCATCATAACGTCTTCGGTATCAGGAATCTCCCCATCCTGCACAGACGACGGGGTGGAAATGGATGTCATCTGGGGGAAGTCACTCATTGATGAAGAGTTTGCGCTACATTGCGCCAATGGAGGCTGAGAGCACGATTGTCCCGAAAAGGGAGGCTTTTTCTCAAAGGATGGTGTGGGCGATCTATAGACCTTAGTTGAAGATTTTGATGACTTGCTAGGCTTAGAGTTGTTCTGGGGCAATTGTGACTTACTGGCTTCAGGGCGCTTCTTCGGTGATCTATCAGAAGACATTACGGGTCGAGAAGAAGGATTAACTGGATCCAGAGTGCCAAGATTGGATGTATTTGTCAGATGTGGAGGGGGAGAATCAAGTATGAGATTACCGTCGGTGGCGCGAGATAGGACACGTTGGGAGGTCGACTGGCGTGAAGATTGAGAGGATTGTGCGGGGACGGTCGCGGCGGATGATGTGGTATCCGGATGTGATGATGAGGGAAGGGGCGACGGGTTAGCCTTTACTGAAGCCTTCGTTGGCGATGCGTAAGACGTGGGGCGCTGCCCCCCCCCCCCGTAGGATGGCTGCCGCACCGCGAAAGCTGGTTCGGTTATTGTACGCAGTTTCCGAGACCAGTCTTTGCCAGGAGTGTTCCTCACACTCCCTCGAGAATGTGCGGTGAGTGCCATTACAGGCAGCGCAGGCTGGCGCGAGATCGCAGCATTCACCCTCAGTGACGTGGGATGGTTTGGCGCAGTTGCGGCAGAGAGCAGGAGAACTACAGATCTTGGAGGAGTGACCGTACCGCAGGCAGCGGGTGCATGTCCTTGGCGATTGAACGTAGGACCTAACCGTACAGCGGTGGGGCCCAATCACGATCACGTCTGGGGGATTTGGGTCGGAGAATTTTAATATTATCAGCGGTGTTGGGACAAACTTTTGTTCTTTTGGGCTATACTTGGATACTACGTGGGCATCCAAGACGTTCTGGGGGCACATGTTAAGAAGGGTAGTGGTTGGAAGGCTACTAAGGGAAAAGTTAAAAATCTTACCCTTTGAGCCATGTCATCATATGGAGAAATGTTGAGGATTCCGCTGCCATAAAAATCTCCGGACGTACCCTGGAGCATAAATCCCTGGTGGGGTTTTACCTTCACTAGGTAGGTGTTGCGACCAAAGCGCGTGAAGGTTTCTGGAGTGAGTGGAGGGTTGGCGATCATTTTGTTGATCATATTAAATACTAGGACATCGTTACTGCCCTCCTCGACAGTCACTAGGTTATACACAGGGGCTAAAGCATAGGGATGGGGACGTTCAGGGAGCTCGGGAGTAAGGTATGTATCATTAGGGACGAAGTCATCGTCTTGTTCTTCAATATTTGATATTTTTAGGATGGAACATTTCAAGGTCGAATCCGCGATTTTATTACCATTGAGGGCAACGCTGGCTGCAATGCATTCTGATGGAGCTAAGAAACGCACATAAAAGTTGTTATAATTTGACTTGACACGAAGAGAAATACGTTCGATAGTACCAAAAGGGGTAACTAGCTTCATGAGCTCGAAAAAGTTTAGGCGCCTTGGGGCATGTTCGATGCCAAGGAGTCTTTTATTCGGGGTAGACGACGCTGTCTTACCAGCTGCGTCAGCTGGAGCCGGATTTGGGGGGCCGGCCACCCCACTAGAAGGAGATTTTTTCATGATTGGCTGCCAGGGCCAGGTTGTAGTGAGGATAGGGAGGACGGCACCAGGCGGAGCCTCACGCCTGGGCTAGGACTTGGATCGTAATCCTACTGCACCGGCTTACCGTGCTGCAATGCAGGCGCCCTTCGAGGTGGCATGATACCCTGCCACCAACAAACCTATTGACAGGGACGCATTACCGTAGGATGGGTGTAGCGCCGCTACTGAGAGGGGCGGTTGAAAGTTAGGTCGGAGGGAGGGGACAACAAGCGGAAGAGAAGGGAAGAGTGGAAAAGGAAGTCTAAGAGGAAGCCCTGTGCGGGGAAACAAGAGCCCCGCCCGGGGATCGGCATTAGTCACCTCTTACGACACGCAGCCGACGTGGCGGGGGCTATATTCTATACTACACCCCCTAGCCCCAGGGGGGAAAAATGTATGAATGGAGATATTTTGTCTCTCAAACTATTCTATGTTATGACAGTCTGTTTTCATTTAATTTCCTCTCATGGTTCTCTATATACCATTCAGTTTGCCTATAATTAAGGAGACTACATATCACACACACACACACACACTTACACACACACTCGGTGGCGCGGTTGGTAGAGTTCTCGGCTGCCACAACGGAGGTCCGGGTTCGACTCCCGTCCTGGTCTGAAATAATTTTAGTATCGCTGCGCTGCGAGTCGTTACTCCAACTTTCGTGGGCGGGAAGGTGTGTGTGTGTGTGTGCGTGTAAGGTCACAGCATTACCCATAGATCGGTCATATACGAGCTCTGAGCTCTCTTCTGCTTGGGTAGTAGCTGTCGATCACGGGTCCAACACGTGATCCAAAGACCATGGTGAATCACACGCACACACACTAGGAGAGCAAAGGGACATGAAGAATTGCAACCCTGAGTTCGAGTTTCCTTCGCTCATTTTGGAGTACGTTCACGTGCGCTGGTGACGTAATCAGAGGCGTTGTGGCCTAGCGTTTGCTTAGTCGTGGGTTCGAGTCCCGCACTTCTCTCCGAAGATGACGGCTTCGGTCATAGCTACTCAGCGCCTCCTGGTGTAGGCTCCTCACCTTCTTAGTGTGTCATTGCTTACGTAGATATGACTTTTTTAAAGTTATTTTTGTTTGTCTTTGATCAAAGATAAATTCCCAGTTCCCTTTCATAGACAAGGTCTTCAACTTTTTTTTTCCGAACCTAATACCCTTCCACTTCAATATGTATATATATATATATATATATATATATATATATATATATATATATATATATATATATATATATATATATATACATATATATATATATATAACCTCGTGTATATATTCATATATATATATATATATATATATATATTTTTTTTTTTTTTTTTTTTTTTTTTTTTTTTTGGTCTCCCTGCTCCTCACTCAGCATCAATGGTTTTTTTTTTTTCTTTCTTCCTGAGGTCTTTCGGTCATTAATAAATATTATTTTACCTATTCATCTTATTTATTCGTCATCATTTTCTTACTCATCTGTTGAAATACTTACCCCTTTCTTTCATTTCGAGAACGCACCAGGAAGGTGTTCTTCCTTTTCCTCGAACAACAGGTTCTGTTCCTACCCCTCAGACAACAATAGCACCGCCACCAACACCACATCGTCGAGCCACCAGTCCCCAAATGGAAAGCTGCTGGCTTTCACCAAGCTTTTAAACAAAGTCTGTCTCGAGCGAATCCATGTATGCACGAGGGACAAAAAGAAGAGAATGCAAGATTCCAGGTCGCTGTAATGTGCAGAGTAAAAAACTTGGATACGATTCTAGCAACTAGTGAATGAGGACGGTGTTCGTGGAAAAAAAGGTCCTCGAATGTCATCCTAAATATATCTCCGTGGCTGACGGTGAGTACTCAAAAGAAAAAAAATATATATATATATATATATATATATATATATATATATATATACACACGCACGCACACACACACACACACACATATATATATATATATATATATATATATATATATATACATATATATATATAAACCAGTCTTTTTTCCCCTTATAAGGGAGGTAGACAAAAAACAAAGGCATAAAACCACTCCCACCCAATCCATCCCCATCACACTCCACTCCCCTCCTGCTTATCTTGGCACCTCCTGGATGACGGGTCATCCCTGCATCTCGCCCACTGCCCTGGTTCAGAAGCAGTGTCACAAGGCACAGCATATCCACAGCAAGGCCGCTTCGTTAAATCGGCGACCCCCTCCCCTCTCCGCCCTCCCACGCAGAAAAGAAGACGGGGAGAAATCCCTTTGGGCTGCGTCAAATTATTTCTCATATATACTCCCTCACCCCCATCCCCCACCCATTCCAAATAAATAAACAAAATAAAAAAAAATTATAATAATGATAATAATAAAATGAAAAAATAAATAAATACACTTCCATGGCCGATGACCAATCCTCCGTTTAGAAGAGAAAATATTACGAAAGTTTAAGTTCTCTTAACCAATCAAATTTTAGAGTTCTCTTTTGAGAATTTGTTCTTTTCGGTATCAGATTTAGTTTCTGGAAGCTAAAGAGACAACTTAAGTTGAAAATTATCTTAATCTGATACATTGACCTATTCTTACTATGATGATTCGCTTTACGAATCTCAGAGGAGGTTAAGACAGTATCTCCTCACGAAAGGTTTTCTGAAACAGAAGAACATAATCCGAGTGAGTCGCTAGTAACAGCAACGTCATACAAATAACCTTTCCGGTCGTCGCCCCGGGAATCCAACCGAGGCCCAGCATGATGCCAAGCCGTCACTCTACCAACTGAGCCATAGGAGATACAATGACTGTTTGGCATCAAGCTGGGTCCCTGTTCGATTCCCGGGGTGATGGCCCGAAAGATTATTTATATGAATATAAGAATGGAAGAGATTGCAAGAGACCATAAGGCCTACACTAGTCAGTTCCATGCCCATTAATACCTATAATACCCATCATATCCGGAGATGTCCCAAGAGGATGGAAGCTAGCTAACGTTACTCCCATATTCAAAAAAGGTGACAAAAAGAAAACAAATAACTATAGACCTATAAGTTTGACTTCAATCGTAGGAAAAATAATGGAAACTATCATAAGAGATGCTATCGATCATCATTTAGAAAGTAACCGTTTGATCAATGATAGCCAGCATGGTTTCAGACGGAAACGTTCTTGCGTGACTAACTTACTCGAATTCTACAACACAGTTATCTCGAATTATGACAAAAGAAACAATAAAGATTTGTATATCTAGACTTTGCAAAAGCTTTTGATACCGTCCCACACGAAAGACTGCTTACTAAATTAGCTTTGCATGGAATAAGTGGTAGCCTATTAGGTTGGACTAGTAATTGGTTGAATGGTCGAAAACAGAGATTTGTTTTAAATGGAAAAACTTCTGGATGGAAAAGTGTTGCAAGTGGAGTTCCTCAGGGCTCCGTTCTTGGGCCACTTCTATTCATAGTATATATAAATGATATAGACCATGGACTAAAATCTACTGTTTCCAGATTTGCTGATGATACAAAACTGTGCGGAGTGGCAAATGATCACTCAAACCAATTAGATATTCAAGAAGATTTAGATCAATTACAGCAATGGTCTGAAAAGTGGCTAATGAAATTTAACACAAGTAAATGCAAGGTAATGCACATAGGTAAAAATAACAGTAAGTACGATTACAAGTTATTTGGAAATTCGTTAACAAGAGTGGATAGTGAAAAAGATCTCGGCGTAATTATCAGTAACGACCTCAAATCATCCAAGCAGTGTATTTCAGCCTCTGAGAAAGCAAATAAGGTTCTAGGACTGATTGCGCGATCTTTTGACTTCAAAAGTCCATCACTCATTAACAAGCTATATAAATCGTTAGTTCGTCCACATTTGGAATATGCTGTTTCCGTATGGTCACCGAATCTCATTAAAGACATTGACAGACTGGAAAAAGTACAACGGCGAGCCACAAAACTGATTCCAAATATCAAAAATAAATCATACGAAAATCGACTAAAACATATGAATCTGTTTTCCCTAAAAAAGCGTAGACTCAGAGGTGACTTGATACAGGTCTTTAAAATTCTAAAGGGAATTGACAACATCAAAAGTGACAACATTTTTACATTGAATGAGAATCAGACAAGAAACAATGGTCTCAAACTGTCCGGAAATAGATTCAATTTGGAAGTAGGTAGAAACAACTTTGCCAACCGTGTAATTAATGAATGGAATAAACTTCCTGCACAGGTAGTGCAATGTAGTTCAGTTCGAAGCTTTAAGAATCATTTAGATAAATACCTAAGTAAGATGCTGTAATGATTATGATTTATCTTATATTATTTGTTTTTGTTTTGTTATCATTTGTCTGTCTGATTTTCATTTATTATTAGTTATATGTCAATTTATTATTATTTACTATTTACCTGTTTGTTTATTATTTAACTATACCTATGCATTTATTTATGTATTTTATTTGTTATTTACATTATCATAGTTTTTATTTATTATTTTATTATTAATATGATTTTTTTTTGGCATCCGACCTAGATATGGATCAAAAGGTCTCCTGTCGGCATGCTCCGCCTTTGTAATCCTTTGTAATCCTACACTAGTCAGTTCCATGCCCAATAATACCTATAATGCCCGTTCATAAACATATGTAATCTTTTCTTGAAATAACCAACAGCTTCAGCGCTCACTACACAATTACTAAGTCTATATCACTTGTTGACCACATTTAGTGAACTCGTTCTTGCCTATTTCCTTGTTTAACCTAAATTTGTCCAATTCAAATCCATTACTATGTGTTCTACCATACTGTCTTTATATGATGACCTCGCTGCATCACCCGTTAAAACCATTGACCCATTTGTATACCTCTATTAGATCACCACACACTCTAGTGTTTCAAGAGAGTGTAATAGGGTGCCCAAATTTGTATTCGTAGTGATGATTCTATTTATCATCACGACGGTTCGTTATGAAGGACTTTCTGAAACATATTTCAATGAAATCTCCCCTTACTACGAGCTCGTTTGACGTCAGGCAGGGTTCGAACGGTCTCAAACTACCTCATCGGTTGAGTTTCACCTCGAATGGCGACGCTCTCACCCACTTGGCCACCGAGCATCCAAACCACCTTTAAAAACCTATCATTATTAAGCCTTTGTAATGTACACACACACACACACACACACACACACACACACACACACACACACACACACACACACACACATATATATATATATATATGTATATATATATATATATATATATATATATATGTATGTATATATATATATGTATATATGCATCTTCACAACACAGTACATAGAATCACATAGGAAAATTCACTTCTTCATAACAAAATGGACTGCCTAGTGTAGGCCTTATGGTCTCTCGCAGTCTCCTCTATTCCTATGTTCTTATGAAAATACCAGAAGATCTTATTCAGCTGAGGGAACTTTCCCATTTCTTAGAACCTGACACTCTTGCTACTTCGTGTCATTAAATGTTTCCTTTGGAAGTGCTTCTCAGAGCTTGATTGAGTGCCACGGTGATTCCAGAAGATATTTCTTTGCCCAACAATATTATTATCACGTCAGAAGCGTTGTACGAAGATCTTTATTCCTGATCAATTACTTGATGACACAAGTCATTATTCTCCTGTTCTTATGGAACGGTTTCATCATTTCATCACCTTTTCGCGAAGACAGACTACTTATGACAATGGACCTGCAAGTTTATTTTTCTTTTCTTCCTCTTTTACTAATTTTCAAGCCTCATACGAGACGGTTTTCAATCGGCCAGTTAAGGTCATGGCAGACTTGGAATTGTAAACTTATGTAATTGTGTGTGTTTTCTCATCCTCAACGTTGGGGACGTGGATATATGGCTTCAACTGGCATCACATTGAACAGTAATTCTCTTCAGGTTGCGATTCAAGTGTGCTACCGTTAAGGCTCCGTTAACCGATAAGCTATACCATAACACTCGGAGAGCGGTAAGCACGTCTCGGCTTGGTGGTACTGAGTGACGGTACTGACGGTAGTGGTGGGCAGCTACTCGTAGTTACGGGTTTTATCGGTAACAACCTTGACGGTAGCTTACCGGCAAAAATTCTGCTACCGTTAAGGCTCCGTTAACCGATAAGCTAGACCATAACACTCAGAGAGCAGTAAGCACGTCTTGGCTTGGTGGTACTGAGTGACGGTACTGACGGGCCCAGTGTCCCGCTAATTTTACCGGTTAAACTTTTACCATTAAGCAAGTATGTACCGCTAAGGTCTCGGTATTTTTTTATCATTAAAACAGTTTTTTCGGCACTTTTGTTAATTTCTCAATAGAATTAATGTTTTTCTGTGATCAGCATACGGAAATATATTAATTGTGAAAGTTTCATCGAAAAATTCCGCGTGTCGCCAATCGAAGACCCATATATATGTATATATATATATATATATATATGTGTGTGTGTGTGTGTGTGTGTGTGTGTGTGTGTGTGTGTGTGTGTGTGTGTGTGTGTGTGTGTGTGTGTGTGTGTGTGTGTGTGTGTGTGTGTGTGTGTGCTTAAGTGATGAAAATGCCAATATTTTCTGTTTCTCAATAAGAATATGAACTAATTTGTATGAAAAAAATAATTGAGGAAATAAATAAAAACATGCTGACAATGAAATCTAATGTATCCTTGAGTATTCACCTTGGTCTTTGGATCACGTGCTGGGCTCGTGATCGACATCTATTTCCCTCTCGAAAGAGAGCTCAGAGCTCGTATGACTGATCTATGGGTAACCCCCTCCCAACTCCCCGCCCACGAGAGTTGGAGTAACGACTCGGAGCGCAGCGATGCTGAAATTATTTCAACCCTGGACAGATGTGTGTGTGTGTGATTCACCTTGGTCACCTTGGTCTTTGGATCACGTGTTGGACTCGTGATCGACAACTATTTCACTCCCGGAGGAGAGCTGTGTGTGTGTGTCGTGTATAGTTTCGAATGCTGATTACAGAAATAACATTAGTTTTTTGGAGAAATTAAAGAAAGTGCCGAAGAAACGGTTTTAATGGTAAAGATTTACAGACTTTAGCGGTACAAGGGAATCTGGGAGTTCATATACGTGAGGGTGTCATAAAAGTTCTTCAACTTCTCTGGTGAACTTATGTATAATTACCCTTTCCAATAGAGTATAATTCCCCACTAAACTGTTTCAGTCACATGTGTATTTTACGTGTAGTGAATATTTTTATGTTATATAATATTGTATAGTGAAGATGATATATCTTGAACATGGTGTCCATATCAACTGCCTATGCAGGAAGTGAAAGATTAGACTCTTGGTAACTTAAGATTATATTTTATCTTATTTTCGTATTTATTCATGTTTTTTTACTTTGAATAGTAAAAAATGCTGTGTGAGTGAATGGAGGGTGTCTGAGGGTGGGTGTGGTCATGCAGACGCAAGATAGACGTGGACAAAAGACACCACACCCACCCTCAGACACCCTCCATTCACTCACTCACGCGGTAGATAGCATACAATGGCACCAATTAAAGTATGACTTTTTCCCTTTACAATGACATACCAATCAAAATAATATGTAAAATAGAACCAGAGATATAGCTTATTAAAGACAAAAACATTGATTTTTCAGGAGAGACATTTAAACTGGGAGGCTGGATACTATGGATAGGCGGCGTACTTCTGTCTCTAACTTTGATAACGCACTGATATCAATAAAATTCAATATTATGTGTTTACTGTTTAGAATCATAGCTTGCTTCCGATTGGTGGGACGAGTTGCCAGATATCTCCATAAACACAATATCGTAAACGAAATAGAACTGGCTATCGAAATTTTGACTTTATTTCAATATACAGAATATACAATGGGGTTGCCAGAAGTTGCCAATGATTTATCTATTTAAGTCTGTATAAAAAAAAAAAAACTGAAAACGAAATAGAACTGGCTATCGAAATTTTGACTTTATTTCAATATACAGAATATGCAATGGGGTTGCCAGAAGTTGCCAATGATTTATCTATTTAAGTCTGTATAAAAAAAAGAAACTGAATTGAGCTGTAATATTTGGTCAAAGTGTTACTACCATCATAGAGGTGATGGCGTCCACGGCCCGCTAACGTTACCGGTAAACTTCTACGTTAAGCAACCGCTAACGTTACCGGTAAACTTCTACCGTTAAGCGAGTGTACTGCTAAGGTCTCGGTAAGCCCGTCTCGGTTTGGTGGCATTGTCGGGCCCAGTGTCCCGATAACGTCACCGGTAAACTTGTACCTTTACGCGAGTATGTACCGCTAAGGTCTCGGTAATCTTTAACAGGGCCGTTTCTAGTTCATCAGGCGCCCCAGGCAAGAATTCGTTATGGCGCTCCCCTACCTTCCTCCCTCCTTCCCACCTCCGGGGTGGAAATAATAACTTAAACAATTTCGAACACAACTAGCATCACAAATTCCACAACAAAAACAACATACTTTATTGATAAATCATCTTCACGTATATGCATAAACAGCAAGGAAAAGTATAGACTCAAAAGTATACTAACGATTTTTGTAAATTTTAATAGAATAACACCATTATACATTTTATTGCAAATCCTACCTAAGATAAACTGTAAAGGTAATCTTGCCAATCTAAAACCATAGAACTCAATGCATATACGTTGAGGTCTATGCTAAAACTATTAAATAACAATTTTCTTCACTTTTTTCATATTTAAAACCTGACTCTTCTTGACTTCCTTGCAGCAAAATCATCTATAGTGTCATCATACGAAACCTGTTTGGATATTTCTCTATTAATACTAATTATTGCCAGCCCATTTAGGCGCTCCTGTGACATAGTAGACTTTAAATATGTTTAGAGAAGCTTCTCTCTGCAGATGCCACAGTCACAGGTGTAGTGACAGCAATTCTTAATGCCACCCATATGTTTGGATAGATCTCTTTCAGGCCTTTCTCCTCCAGAAAAACAAGAAGGTTTAATGTTGTCATATTTTGTTTTGGCCATTGTTTTGGAAATGACTGCATCTCTACAATCAGTTCATCATAATTTAAGTCAGCCTGATCCCCAGATGTGAGCGTATTACACAAATCTTTTGCCTGCTTTTCTAGCTCACTAGCTGGCAGATCAGGGAAGTTCATGAGAACACTAAATTTCTTTGCAACATCACTCATCATTCCAGTTCTCTCTCTCAGAGATTCAATGGCCACATCCACAACTACATTGAAAAATGAAAACTCCATTTTCTTCAAGGCATCGGTAATAGGTTCATCAGAGGCCTTATAGGAGAACAGCCTTTTAGTAGTTCTGAATCTTTTCTGTTTTAGTGCAGCTAACACATTCATCTTTTCACACACCTCTTTGGCAGATGTCTGGGCATCAGCAAACCCAGTGTCTCTGTAGCTAACAAGGGAGGTTTCAGCCTTCTTGAGAATATCAGCAGCTACATCCAGATGCATGCATTGTGATTGCAGAAGTTTATTCACAGTTTGAACTTTTCTAAGGATATCATCCCACACCACCGTACAAATAGAGAACCGGTATGATCCCACCTCTTCTGCTAAGGCTTGTGCTTCAATTTTAATAGCTGGATCTGCAGTGCTTGCTCTCACCTCTAAAAGAGCATCTCTCACTTTTGCAGTCTGGAATATTACAACCTCAACACTGTTAATTCGACTAAACCACCGTGTGTCTGCCCAGGATTTCAAAGTTATGTCCACATGTTTTTTTAGGGTCGACCACCTTTGAGTGGAGGCAGAAAAGAGATTAAATAGTTTTTGCAGGTAGCCAAAGTAGCCAGTTGCATCTGAGGAGCTCTTTGCTGCATCACACACAACCAGATTGACAGTGTGTGCTCCACATGGCACAAATAAAGCCTTGAGGTTTAACTGAAGAAGTCTATCCTGGACTCCCTTGTTTTTTCCTTTCATATTTGCCCCATTGTCATATGACTGTCCTCTGCAATCTTCAAAGGGGATATTAAGCTCTTTAAGTTAAGATTGGAGTAAACCCGATGCTTAGAAGGTGGCGAGCAGGCGACTGTCTAGTTTTAAAGCTCCTTGATACTGACGACATCCACCTATACAGTGTTGCCAACTTTTCTGAAACCACCAGATTGAGTCCATCAGTTAGCTAAATTCGACCGAAAACCGGCTAAAATGTGAAATGTGCTTTCAAACATTAAACACCGTTGCATCAAGTATCAACACTTTCATTATTCATTTATTTTCGCGTTTGCACTTATATTTATCTATTTATTTTAATTATTCACGTAAAAAAATACTTCTCTCATTTATTTTTATATTAAGTTTGGGTGGCAATTTGGCGCCTGTGGCGCTTGTGTCCCCTGTGCCTAGAAACGGCCCTGGTTTACTTAACACTGCAGTATATGAAAATAATACAATATATTGAATATTAATAAAACAATCGGAAATTACTTTAATTCAACACAAATAATACATGACAATAGGAAATCAATAGTATAATTGAGGCTAGCTATGCAGTATAAAGTATAAAAGTATTAAGTATGAAATAATACAAAGTCAGTTTACATGATATTATATGAAAATACTGTTACGGGACGGGCTGGTTAGTGAAGAGACGTTACGTATAACGGATAAGTGCTTAAGAACCAGCTCACTTCTAGAAGCCACTGTAGGACTGAACTATCTGGTCAGGGCCTAGATAATTCGTAAGACTAGAAGTAAAGGTAACAAAGAAGATTCCAGGAAAGGAATATTAAACTAGCGATAAAACTAGTGAACGAAATTATTAACATGAAAAATATTTACAGGCAATCAACACAAAAGAGAATGGGCAGTAGGGTCAATGGGACCGTTACACGATTATAAGAATATGGAAATTATCGTTCAAATAAGAAACAAGATACGTATACAATATGGTACTATCTAAGTACAAAGAGATCAGGAACATGCATCAAAATAAGTAATAAGTACAAATATAAGTATAAAGTAATGCAATGTATATCAGACACGTAATGTAGGCAAAAAGGGTGATCACTTCACACCAATCATCTCATGAGTCCAAACTTGTATTTCTATCAAGAGATCGATATGCGAGAAATGACAAGGTGTGAGCGATTTCCACCGCTTATATACCATTGGACCGGAAGCGGGATACTTCCGGTTAAGGGTGCGGGTGAGCGAAAGGGGGAGAGGAGGGTAAGTTAACACACGTCAACATGGGTAGTTTTAAGACCCTCGACTCGCTTGAACAATCTACTTATTTAGTAAGTGTCAAATCTGTGCAATCCGAACTATTCAGGATTTCGCTTGTCTGTTTGTTCTACAAGAGTGCGCACCTTTCTCCGCACGTAGGCAAGATTACATATAGTGGACGGGCGTTACTACTTAACATTGTTACAATACATACATAGACAAGAAATATGAACATGGTTATGTAATACAAAGGAACACAATTCTATAACATAATTACACATATGACGTAATATCTAATATTACGTTACAATACAAAGTCAGTTTACATGATATTATATGAAAATACAAAGTCAGTTTACATGATATTATATGAAAATACTACAATATACTAAATATTATGAATAGCAGATTTTTAGTATAGAAAAATACAAAGTCAGCACTAAGTTATGAAATAGTATATTTGAAAGTTAGCACTACTTTAAATAAATCTAAATCGAATTGAATTAAAAGCGGATGCAGTGGGCACAGCCTTTAAGAAACGCTTCAATGTCCTTCTGGCCTGCTTCGAAGTCTTTGCAGAGAGTGGAAAGCCTTTTCTGAAGGTCTTTTGTATGTCTCCTCTGGCTGGCGCTTTTGTGGTGGTTGGCCTCGGTCATTTTCCAATAGTGTCGTTGCAACCAAGATCTAAGAATATAAGGTCTAACCACTTCCGACCGAATTTCGAGGGAGTTGGCTGTTCAAAGTGGGGTTAGCGGGTCCTATAGCTGTCAGTTGAAGCTGGTCCGTCGTTCGAAAATGACGTCGCCTTCGCTCGCACCGCTCCACTCAATTAGTTATATTCTGACAAATATTATATAAAATATATATATAAATATATATAAAATATTATAGTTCCTGTCTATATATATGAATATATAATATATATGATATATAATATATATATACATAATATATAAAATATTATAGTTCCTGTCTTCCTTGGCGTTTCACAGTTTTCTTCAGTGTATCACAAAGAGAAAATGGACGCATCCAAATTACGTCAGAAGCTGCGCAGAACTGCTCCAGCGGTTAGACCTGTTTACTTAGACCTTGGTTGCAACAAGGGCTTGATCTTTTCGTAGAGCCTCAATCGCGATCCATACGGATGGATGGTCGTGGCCGATCATCTGTGTGAAGGCTTGATTCCACTCCTCACACTGGTTGTTCGATAGTGCTGGGCAAATACCGCTAATTTCAGTACCGGAATTACCGGTAAACAACAACGCCGTTACCGGTAAAAGACTCGTGAGGTAGTAGTGATGTCTCAAGTTCGAATCGCCTTTATGACTTAAATCTTTAATCAAATTTCATCCTACTATGGTGTGTAGTCACAACTCAAGTTTTGTAACGTCGTCACCATAAAAATCCTGCCTGCATCACGAACGGGCGAAGGAAGCACTAACCTACCCTACATGCCTACCGGTGCTATAGGCATAAAGGGCCTTAAAGGGATATATATATATATATATATATATATATATATATATATATATATATATATATGTATATATGCATATTTATATGTATACATATGTATATATACATATGTATATATATACATATGTATACATATACATATGTATATATATTTCGGAAGAGCGTGGCGCTTATGGTTGCGAATCGTGCGTTTCACAGACTCTGAGTTTCCAATCTCAGCACACGCTGCGACAGGAAGATTAAGAACAGTATCGGCAATAATCTGACTTGTCTTGTAGTAGTTTTAGTTCGGAACAACGGCAGGACATATGAAAACCAACACAAAATATCTAATCTCTTTCTTTTGGTAATTAGCCACAAGGTGCGACACTAGAAGTGTCACATGAGAAATGTAGGTGAAGCTCGGACTAAGGCCACAGCTTAGTGGAGCTTATGGTTGTAGCTGGACGTGGAGCCTAACGTCAGCGAGGCGGTAGCAGATCATGACGGCGAGGCTCGATGGGACGGCTAGAAGATTGGACGAGGAGATGTTGTTGTGTGTGCTGGTCGGTACTGTTCTGGATTCTGGATTCCAAGAAAGGACCACCTCGCTTGTGCGGGATCGGGTTTTGTGGGAGGGGAAGAATGTCTGTTAGAAAATGAAAAGATAGTAGTGTATAAAAGAGGGCTATTG
This sequence comes from Oratosquilla oratoria, assembly GCF_046742065.1. Classification (NCBI taxonomy): domain Eukaryota; kingdom Metazoa; phylum Arthropoda; class Malacostraca; order Stomatopoda; family Squillidae; genus Oratosquilla; species Oratosquilla oratoria. The sequence continues at coordinate 1,221,058 of NW_027467722.1, forward strand.
CCACCGGGCGAATTGCGAGCGATTAGGGGCTTATTTGTTGTCGTGGCTTAGGAGAACTGGACCGGGAGCTTGGAGGGCAGCGCTTGACGCCGAGGTTAGGATTACCAACGGGGTTAGGATCACCAACGAAAGTTTAGAAAATGGTAGGAGGCGTAGTAGTAGAGAAAGGTGGAAAAACGGAAAAATCTGTAGTGGGAGGTAAACTGAAATGAGAAGATGTAGTAGAAGAGAAAGTTGGAAAGGAAGCGAATTTTAGTCGAAGAAAAAGTAAGTGTAGATGTTTGTGCGTGATTTGTGGCTCTGTTCGTGAGAGGTGTATGTGTGTATCTTACGAGAAGTGAGTTGATTTCACTTCCCGCGTGTAGAGGGCGGTCCTGATAAGCCACAGGTGGGGCGAGCGTTGCCTGTTTATCCCCAGACTGGGTTTGGATTCCGGAAGAGTCGATTCAGTGGCGGTGCGAGGGGGGGCACACGGGCGGTGTACACCCGCCTGCCGACGTCAACGAAGAGATCAGTGACCAGAACGGGAGCGGCAAGGAGATAACTCCTCGCCGCCACCGCTGGCGAGCGCGTTCCTGATAAGCCACAGGTGGGGCGAGCGTTGCCTGTACTGTTCTGCCCATCTCGGCGAAATGCCGACCGTTTAAGGGAGGCTGGCGGGAACGTGAGGAGCTTTCCAAATTCCTGATTGGCTGACCGCTGGCTGGCAGGGACACCCTTGCGAACTACGCTTGCCAACTACAGGAACTTGGAAAGGCTAGTTCCGAAGATTTCTTTGATCAGTGTGTGACGGGTCGTAGGATGCATCGCGTCACTACAGTCCTTCCTCTGGTGGCAGAAGCGTGCTCATTCATTTGAACCAGACTGGCCTTCGTGGCATCTACTTTAGAAGTATTAGAATTATGACTATGTTTTGTACCTTTGATTTCAATAGATATATCCAAGTCCGTGTACAGTGTTGCACTGCATTTCATAGCTGTTCTCCTTGAACACTCCCATCTTATAGACGTTTTGTTCACACTCTTCTTCGTGTACATATAACCATCGTAACAAAGTTTCTGTCCACCTTTGTTGTTTTTTATAATTTCCATGTTGAAATATATTATATATATATACATATATATATATATATATATATATATGTTCAATATATATATATATCTATATATATATATATATATATATATATATATATATATATATATATATATATATCAAGGACTACTATTACACAGGACGTGCGCATCCAGATCCCTGGGTCCGCTAACGGAGGCCAGTCCAGTGCAGGGTTGCCAATCCTAGTTTTTTCCCACTAGATCTATTATTTTTGCCTCAATCTAGTAGTCTAGTGTTTTTTCGTCATGGATATCAAGAATCTAGTATATTGTGAAGATCCTAATAAAAACGTTTAATTTTGCATTACGGAGCCAAATTCTTGGAGCCAGATGCTAGATTGAAAAAGTTTGAGCCAAACACAGAAAAATAGTGCCAGATCTGGCACCAAAAGTGCTAAATTGGCAACCCTGCCTACTAATCAAGCAACCATCCTACATACATACATATACCAAGGCTTTTTTCCCTCTTACAAGGGAGGTAGCCAAAAAGGGAAAGGCATAAAATCATCCTACAAAGTACAAAACATAGCAGGCTGTCGCGCTCGCGTCGAAGTTTGTATCTGTTTTCGCAAAATGTTATTTTACTGCATCATTTCTGTCTAATACTTCTCGAATTATCCCATGAAAGCATGATTTCTCATTGAGAGGTTTTGAAAATTAGCTATAACACATTCACACGTATTGTTACTATGAATTTAATGTATATCATCATACGAACTCCATAGAAATTGTCAGTCAAATTGGCGCACTTATTATACAGTTATATACAGTTGATGTTCTGGAAGAGGCTGTAAGCCTGTACATCCAGCTCGGAATGATTAACTAGATTTGTGATTACACTGGTGGTGGTGGCTATATTATAAATAATTTTACTATAATCTATTTTAGCTCTATAATTATAAAATAAATCTTGATCCCTCCATGCCTTATCTATATTGTTTTCAAATTTCCAAATAGACTGTGAGTCAACAACAAATTGTGGCAGCCTGTTCCAATTGTTAACCACTCTATTACAAAATGAATTCTTTCTTTTTTCCAGTCTCGTTCTTTTCTTACAAATCCTCTTGGAGTGACCTCTTGTTCTATCGCTATCTCTTAACATGAACAGTCCTTGACATACTTCCGTATCGTACCCGCCGGACAGGATTTTGAACGTTTCCAACTATTTGTTCATAGTACGTTTGCGCGATTGATTGGTTACATTAGTACATAGATGTTTGCAGGACGGTTGAGGTTTGTATTATCCGAATTATTAGTTTGTGCAAATTTTTAAGTGCACAATCGTAAAGAGCAATGCAACAACAGTCTTGCATACAAGTGACGAGTTTAGCTCATAGTTTGGATTATTGTACCATCACAGGCAGTATACAGTTTTCTAACTTCAAAATGTTTTCATGTGTATGTTGCGTAATATAATTCGAATCTAGTAGTTTTTTGTTCAATGTAGTAATTTTTGGCAAGCTGTCTAGGTTTTATTCGTTTTCCAGAGTGGCAACACTGGTCTTGTCCAGTGTGCTACTAGCAATGTAGGTGTGAAAGTGTTACCCCGTCTTTCCCGCGTGGCTGCATTTAGAAGTGGATTGTATTTGTTTATATAGGTTTTTCCTGATTTTGTGTATTCAAAATGCCGAATAAGTGTGGTGTTGTGAACTGCAACGGTAATTATAACAAGGATAACAGGTGCCGAGTGTTTCGACTGCCAAAAGACCGTTATGAAAGACAGAACTCAAGTGGATTGTTGTGCACCACGCAAGAACCTTGTTGATTATGACAAATTTTTCATTTGTGAGAAACACTGGGGTCCCAATACGCTGTCTATCAAATTGCCTGGTAGTTCTACGCGACCTGCGATCCCTCCCAGTGTCTTCAATGTGCCAGCTTCATGTCTGCCATCTTCTAAACATGTACCTCGCCCGGCGAAGGCCGAAGACAAGCAACCGATGCATTTTCTTCAGAAAGATACGATTACTTCATTTGATGCTTAGACCTGAACGTGACCTACAGAAGCAGTACAAGAACTTAATTATTTCAAGATCGGAAGAAAGGTTAGTGTGTTTGTTCATGACAGAAAATTTCAGTGAGTGCAGACTGTCTGTGATTGTCGAAAACACGCCCACGTTGTGTAGCCCACTGATCTGCCGTAAGCATTCAAGAAGGGCATTAGTGCACCACTGGGTAAGACACTTCATCCCAACAATGGTTTGAGGTCGTATGGTCAGTTCGGCGAAGCTGTGCGCTTAGCAATTAACTGTGACATCCCGTTTAACAAAAAGATTGAGATTATTGTCACTTCTTCAAACCCACACTTCACCCTGTGTAAACACCGAGAATGAGGATAAGCTGGTAATTTTGACACGTCAGTTGGAACTTTTATCACAGAAACCGTTTTCCATGAATGATTATTGTTTTGCTCTTGAATTATACCCCAAGTGTAGTTATGAACAGCTCAGAGACTTTTTGGTGCTGCCAAGGAAACACAAGCTGCAGTACATCACTTCATCTATTGACAAGGATCAGGTGATGAGGGAAACATTTGCCAAAGTGAAGACACTGCGGCAGAAGAATATATTTCTCTTGATAGATGAAGTACAGATTGGGCCAACTGTTGCATTTTCTGGTGGGGTTTCTGAGTGGCATGGCAGTGAACAAGCCAGACTGCAAGGCCACTTCTATGCTATGTATTATGATGAAGTCGCTGCACAGAGGGCCTAGTATTATGATTTCTGTGACACCCGTCCACAAACTCACAGCAGCATACCAACTTGAGCGTGTGAAGGAGGTGGCAGCTGATGTTGAGAGGGCAGGTGGGTGTGTCATCAGGTCTATCACAGACAACCACAAGATAAACCAGCAGTACTGTAAGCTGTTTGATTTTCCGGGTGATTGCCGTGCCAGCCAAGCATCCTCTTGACAAAGAGTGTCTGGGTCATGACACTGCAAAGTTCATCCAAATCATCCTCAACTGGTGGAATTTAGTGAATATATCTGTGAAGGGGCAAGATCAGCGCATGAACAATCCATCTCGAGCTGTTCAGTATCCCCAGTCAACCAGCCTGCTGAATTTCCTGAAGATTTTCCAAGAGGCTTCTTCAGGACATGGAGCAAATGGAATCAAGTGTTTCACCCATGACACCAAGAATGCACTAGTGCAGACTATGCAGGGACTGATTGCCATTTGGCGCTACTTGTTCAGAAACACTGATTTCCATTATGTCCTGCTGCGTGAGATCCAGAGTGACCGGCTTGAGGGGGAGTTCTCAGTCTACCGTCAATCAAGTGGTGCAAACTCTTTCATGACCACTGGGGATGTGTTCTCCGCATGCAAGCAGTGCCTCATGAGGTATGCTGCCGTAAACCTCCAGTCCATCGATGTCCACCTTGTGTCGAAGGAACATACCTGCTTGGGGACTGCAATTGACCTAGAGGATGCAGCAGCCTCTATTGAGAGATGCACCACAGATGTGACACTGACTGTGAATGAAGAGTGCAGTGCAGCCTATGTGGCGGGGTGGCTTGAGACAAAGTGTGCGGACGAAGTGGTCTTCAGTGCCGAGGAACCTCTTGTGACCAGTGACGTTAAGGACTTTATCGAGACAGTGCCCAGAGGTTCCCTGACAACTCCACATGTGTGCACTTTTGACCTTGTCAGATGTGGACTGTGTTTCATCAAGGAAGCCCGTCACCATTCCTGCTGCCAGAAAAGACTGGTGGAGATCTTGTGGACACTGGCCAGCTTCAGTGGGATTGACATTGACTGTCCCAAGATGTTCTGTCGTCTGGCAAATGTTCTTCTGAATGGATTGCACAACCTAGAGAAAGACCAGCAGAAGAATGCAGTCCTTTTCCAGACCTCTGTAAAGAAGGCCCAGCTCGCTGATTAATCGCTGCAGTCTGGTAAGCTTTTGTTTCTATGTTTATTTGTTCCTTTAAAGTGTCCACCAGGGTTGGCTGATTTAAATCATGATTTTAATCGGTTTATTTATTTTTTTTAAATCAGTGATTTAAATTGATTTTCATATTATGCTTTGGAAATTGAAATGGCATGAATAAAATTAAGACACTGGGCTTTATAATCAAATTTTATTATTGTACTAGATTTTGTTAGAAAGGGGCTTCGCCCCTGAGATCTCAGCATGTTGATGAATTCGATAAACTCTTAATTTAAATTTTTTAAAAATATATATACTTTTTCTCAAGGAAAATTATCCAATTTTTTAAAGGAAGATGATTGTTAATGTACCCGCCAGATATTTCACATAAAATTATGAGAAAATTTACAAAGATTTACTCAATAATTAGCGGGGATTTTATTTTTGTATATTCACTCCTAGAGGAGATATACATTTAGAAATTTTAAAAATTATTATTACTGCATTGTATGGATGGAAAGTTGGGCAGGGATGTTACTATCGCCACTGTTGGTAAATTTTATCTTTTTTATTTTTTACTTTTTTATGATTTTTTTCATTGGCAATCATATCTCTAGATAATTTCTTTGTAGACTATATTTTTTGTCTTCTCCTCTTCTTGATAATAATATAAATTTCTTGGATCTCCTATTCTTGATACAGCAACATATAATTGTCCATGTGTAAATACTTTGTTTGTTAAATTTAAGCCAACTTTTTTAAATGTTTGTCCTTGAGATTTATTAATTGTCATTGCATATGATAATCTAACTGGAAATTGCAATCTTGAAAATTTAATTGGCTCTTCATTTATAAGCGTTATCCTTGGTAAAAGCACTTGTTCACCTTTATATTTGCCATTGAATATTTTAGCTTCTATAACATTATTTGACAAACTTATAACAACCATTCTTGTTCCATTGCATAACTTAGGTGAATTAAGATTTCTTAACAGTATAATAGGTGCTCCGATTTTAAGCTTTAGACAATGTGGTGGCATTCCAGATATTTCTAATGAGTTTAAGAATTCAACTGGAAAAATTAACTTCTTCATTTGTATCTATTGCCTTATCAATTGAATTATAGGTATAAATTGGTTCACTGATCTTTTCAAGCATTTCATTATTTATTGAGTCAACATCATCATTTATTGTAGCAAGTATAGCCCTTTCAGATAGATAGTCCATATCTGTGTAATTAGATTCAAAGTTGTCAAAAACTGATTCCATTAATGCTACTATTGTTGATACTCGGTTTCCAAACTGTAATGCAATTCTATTATCACAGCTATTGGTTTTATCTTCACCAATTTCAACCAATTTATTTGCAAAATACTGTAAATCAGTTGAGTTCAATGAATTAACTCGCATATTGATGCTTTGAGATAATTTTTCAAATAGATTCCATAATTGTGAAGATTTGATTGAGGCATCAATTTCATCAGCTTTTGTTCCTCTTGGTACTACTGGTAATATTTGTCTGAAATCTCCTGCAAGTAGTACTGTAACATTTCCAAATGGATCATTGCTATTTTTAATCTCTTTAAAAGTTTTATTAACTGCTTCCAACATATTTTTGTGTGACATTGCAGCTTCATCCCAAATAATGGGATCACAATTCTTAATGTAGTTCCATAATTTACTATTTTTCCTTATTGATGTTGTAAATTCATCAGATATTGATGATGAAAATGGTAACTTGAACATTGAATGTACATTTTTGCCTTCATCTAATAATGTTGATGCTATTCCTGATGATGCAACAGAAATACTTTTTCCATTAATAACTTTATTTTTAGCCAATATTAGATTAAGTAAAAATGTTTTACCAGTTCCACCTAGAGCATCTAAGAATTTAAGCTTAGTATTATTTAGTCCATTCAAACAATCAATAATCTTATCATAAACTTCTCTTTGATCTACATTTAGCATAATTTCATATCTTTCAATAAAATTAGTTGTTTCATCTACAGTATTAGGATCAGAATCAATTTGACCATTAAATTGATCAAACATTGGTTCTGGTAATCCTACATCTCTAAGTGATTTATCTCCTATCTCATTTATAATTGATTCTAATCTGTGTAATAATTCTGAATATACAATTTCATTGTTATCAATTTCTTCATTTTGATTTTCAGTCATCTGGTTCAGTATATCAAGGGGCATTTGTGATTTGAATTCTTCATAAAGTCCTACTGGATTACTTGGATTACAATATATTAATATCAAACCAAATAATGATCTAACTTGACATGGCAATTTAGATATTATTGATTCTTGAATACAAAATCCTAAATGATCATCATTTTCAAGTAATCCTCTTGCTAAACATGCTTCTTTGAATGTATTGTGTTCCATCTAACATGATTAAGGAGTAGTCTTAAACAAAAGCATTCAGTTTGATTTGGAGATACTGTATACATTTGAGCACATGCTTTGACTATCCTACCATTTAATCTTCTTTTCCACTTTTTGTCTGGAGTAAGTGTATAATGATTAGGTATTTCTCGATAAAGTAAAGTATTTGCATGTTGATCTTCTGCATTTAATTTGAAAAATGATGTTAAACTTGTATTTTTTGGATTAATAATTCTTTGTTGTACATTATCTGGATTGAAATAAACTTTGTCCATTCTCAAGGTGAGTGTCAAGTTGCTGAACAGCTGGATGTCTCATGTGTATATTGAATTCAAATATTCTCCATGCAGCTTCATTACTATTCAAATATCTACCTGAAATGTAATTGTCAACCTCATTATAGTCCTCACCACTTCTTAATTGTAATACTGCTGCATCACTGCCATTATTCAGATACTTTATTATGTACATTATTGATTGTACTGAACAACAAATTTCAACATTAATGTGAGCTTTGAATGCTTTTAATAATAATGGATTGTAAGGCACTATCCATCGATTATCAATAGTGTAGGTTTTGCCATTTCTTGAGGATATTTTTTTGAGCATTTTGAATTGTTCATGCATGGACTCTGATTATTGTGATCACCACATGGCCCATGCACCATCTGGTGTACAACAGTATCGTATAATTCTCTATCAATTGATGGATTTGGTATCTCTGCAGATGTTATTAAATCTATTTTGTCTGCATGTATAGTTTGTTCAAGCCATAATAATATATGCGCATGTGGTAAGCCTTTTTTTTGCCACTCAACTATGTAAATGTATGCTTTCACTTTACCAAATATTCCGCTTTTCTTTTTAACCAAAACATCCACCATTTTATTTTATTTTTGTTTAAATACTCTTGCCACAATGTCATGTCTATCTGCTGGATTTTGGCCATTTTGTAGATTTTCTGTTATTTCATCCCACTTCGGATTGCATGTAAAGGTGATGAATAAATCAGGTCTACCATACTCTCTTACATAACACATAGCATCTTGTGTTCTTTCTTTCCAATATCTTGGACTTCCAATATAACTTGATGGTAGTATAACAGCTTTTCCTAAATCTTGTGGATTAATATTTCTATCACTGTTCAAGGCATCTTTAAGTTTGGTAATGAATATTCTTCCACTCTAAATTTAGTTTGATTATTTTGTATGTATAACAACCTTTCAAACTCAATTTTTGTGTACATATCAACTAAGAACATTTGAAATAGTCTTCTACACTTTATTATTTGATTCCATTCATTTCTTGTATTTGATATGAGTAGTACTTTCGGCATGTTACTTTTTTGTTAGGAATGGGAATATCACTTCCAGGCCTGTATAATGGAATATTGAATTTATAACCATCATTTCCTCTCCAATATATCAATGGATATTGTAATGCATCATATGATCTGTGCAATTCATAAATTTTCCTTATTATATTATCTTTATAAGGGAACACAATATTCCTTCTTGGAAATTCATTACCAACCATTACTAAACCAATATCATCTGATAATCTATCATTGTATCTTCTTACATGTTCTCCACTTGGTACTCTGTCTGCACATATTGATAATTTTAATTCTGGTGTATTAACGAATGATGACATTGTCTTTATTTGTCGTATTAATTCATTGTTTTGTGTCAACATGTTTTGTAAATCTCTGATAGTATGAAGATTAGTTTCCTTAAATCTATTATTTCTAATATCTGCCTGTCTATCCAAATCATTAATGAAATAGATTTGTGCATATTTAGAATTACAACCACTCCTCGTTTAACAACGACAATTGGGACCAGCGCGCCGTTGTTAAGGGGACCGGCTGATCAAAAGATGAAAATCTTTATTAATTGGGTTATTGCACAGAAATTTATGCCAGGAGTTAAGGACACCATATACATCTTTCCTAACCCAAAAAAACTAATCTGCAACCCTTTCATGTTTTGCCCCCCCATCTCCTTTTCAAAAAAATTGATAATTTTGATACTACTCCTATAATAATTGCTCTACATAAATGAAATTAATATGGTGGAAGGACCTTATCCAGACCTTCAAACTAATAGAGAGAAATTTTAGTTAAAGTAATTAGTTTGTGGAATTTTAATTTCGATATCTTTTCCCATCCCGTCCCCCTTCAAATAGGGGGGGGGGAAAATTTGGCAAAAATTAACCCTTTCAGATATTAAAAAAAACATTCTATTTCATCAATCAGGCAGATTTAGACATATTATGTGTGAATTTTCATTGAAATTGATTAAGAAGTGATGGAGGAGTAGAAGTTTGAAGGTATAAAACTTAGGTTTTGAGATACGGGCCGTCAAAGTTTTCACTAACTTTGAACCCCTACATACTAATATAAATAAGGGATATCATGGCATTTCCTTATTTAGCTTTTTAGGCTTGAATGTTGATGATATTTAGAATAAAATTTATTCATATTCAGTCATATATGTTGATGTTCACTCATATAATCCTCTGTCTTCTGGCTCCTGGTCCCCACCTGCATTTTAGGCAGGTTATTACATTAGGGTGTCATAGCTTGCTTACTTTGTAATTCTTGCCTTTTCCTAGCTTCCTGAAGGTGTTTGGTTTGCTTGTGAGGACATGGCATCTCAAAAATAGTATAACAGCTTGTCAAATGACAAAAGGATTGATGGTGGCTTGCAGTGGAGCGTATCACTAAATTTTTGTCTACTGTTTATCGCTTTCTGAGGCATCTTCCCATTCTGGGGTCTATATATAACCTATGGTACAGAGACAGAGTTGCCAGAAGTTACTAGGAATAGCACTCAATCATTACAAATTATTGTTATTCATTGCAATAATATATATATTGTAGTGACCAATACGTATCATAGGGCCGAGATGGGGTCGAGTTGGGGGGAGGAGGGGGTTTATTTGCCATAACTACGATAATAAGGCGAATTTTGATTAAATACTCCACATACAGACTGTCGATTGCCATACGCAGATGTAGAAATTTTTTCCCAGTTTTTCATTTTTTCCCAATTTTCATCGATTCTTGACCAGCCGGTCCCCTTAACCGAATTGGTCGTTAAGCGAAAGTGTATACATATACGTACATGTACTGTATGTACAATGTCCAGCAATACATTTATCTTTATTTTTGTGTATTTTCCCTCTTTTATACAGTACATTAAAGCTTTATTTACTGTTTATTTACGGTGGTTAGGTTCCTAAAATTACCGTATATGACCAAATCCGCGTATGCTGACATTCCATATTGAATACCGGGGTATTTTTTTTTAGTTTCGACCATGGGCGCAAAATAGCAATAGAAAATTAATTATTAATTTTGTAAATTAAAATGTATCAACGTAATATGCAATTTTGTGGGCGGAAATGAAAGTAAAAAATACCTTGCTACAAGAAAATATGCTAATGAACGAAGTCGGTAGCATAGGCTCGGGACGCCATCTTGTCGTCTGCCAACGTTTCTTACGACGACGACACCGAGGACGAGCCGGATGACATTTAATATGCAGGTAATGATTTATTAAACACAGGTTAGGTTAGTTTAGCTTAGGTTAGACGAATTAATTTATCATCCTTTCATGTCTTCGACATCGGCATCTATCATAACAAACATGGTGTACCATTCGTCCGACATGACTTCATTACTTATGAAATCTGTTTTAGCATTTTTTTTTTATTTCGCTCACAAAATTGCATATTACGTTGATACAATACTACATCAATAGGAAAATGGAGTAGGGTATCTGAAAGATTCAGGAGGCAGAATAAATCCTTACAAGATTGTAGTGAGGTAACATGAGGTTGATATGCCTCTTTCTAAAATATAACATAGGATACGCCTCTTCAGAAATCTTCAAATTACCCTTCTTAAAGTTTACAATTAATTTTATGCTAGGCCATGGTAGGTTAGGTGAGGCTAGAGTAAGCCCCCTAAATGGAAGCCACGTCGTGACCCTCATACACAAAAAGGATCTACTTTTCATACAACAGAGTTTATGAAAGTTAGTTACGAAACATAGTTATGAGAATGAAAAGGGATATCCAAACACGTAGCAACTACACAAGGTAGTTATTGCCAGCATTCGTGTAATTGCATTCCCCTCTTCCGTCTTATTTCCCCTCTCTACCGGACGTGGGCTTCTCAATTAAAAAAAAATTTAAATGTTAATTAATGATTCCAACTTTAACTCTTACCTTTTATAAGGGAAAATTTCTGACTGATTTGCCTTGGTTGGCTGTCTTGGCGAGTCTACGTGGCTTTTTCTAATATGCCACGTTGGCCGTGATCGAAACAAAGGGCCCGTTCATCCCCCCCCCCCATGTCCGATAGCGAGATTATGACTTAATCTTTACATAGTAACATTTCTTTACTTGTTTGCTAACAAATACAGTTCTTTTAATGGATTTCCTAATACTTAATTTTTTTATAAGTACAATAGTAAATTAAAGATATTAGAGCTGGATGATGAATCAATTTCTAAGTACTTCCAAAATTTTAAAGGGGTAGCTTTTCCCCCTGACACGGCTTCTTAAACGGAGACCTTCCACCAGGAGAATTAAGAGTCTCAAGATAGTTCAACCATCAAACCCTGATGTAAGGGAGATTAGGTTGAAGAAACCAATTATCCTACCTCCTTCCTCGGCAAGGATATATGCCATTAAAGTTAAGGAAGATATAGATACTGTACTCCAATTTGAGTCGGGATTGAAACATAGTGGTGCTATGAAAGCTTTATGCCTTAAAGTCAATAAGGATCAGGAAGTCCCCATACCTCTAATAAACAGTACAAAGGGTATAGTTAAGTTAAAGATAGGAACATTAATAGGTACTTATAATAAGATTGATGAAAGGGACTTCAGTGCAGTAGCTCCCATATGTAGAAAGATTGAGATTAAGAATGATCTTATCCCTGAAAGCATGCGTGTTGCGCAAGGGCGAGGAAGCACTAGAGAGGAGAAATTAGAGAATTTAATTGAACAACAGGATTGGTCACATCTAGATAATGGACAGCAAGCCCAATTAAAGAACCTGGTAATGGAGAATCACCAGATTTTCATAGTCGAGAGTAATGAGTTGGGAAAATTCTAGGGAGTTCAAGGGCATATAAGTGTTAGTGACCCCCAGCCGGTTAGGAACCCAATGTATAGATATCCCGAGAAGGCTAAGCAGATTATCTCCGATCTGTTAGAGGATATGGAGGCCAAAGATATAATTGAGCCATCCACAGCTGCCTGGTTTAGTCCTATAGTGCTTGTCAGAAAACCCGATAACTCTCAAAGAATGTGCCTGGACTATAGGAAAGTTAACACTCACCTTCAGACTGATATTCATCCATTACCTAGATTGGAAGAATTAGTTGAAACTGCATCTGGAAATCATTTTTATGCCTCTTTAGACATGAAGGATGCTTATTACCAGGTAGTTAGATGAAGATAGTAGAGATTTGACTACTTTTAGTGATGGAATTACATTATATCGGTTCAGGAGACTCCCCTTTGGCCTGAGTTGTAGTCCAGCCATTTTCTCAAGAGTAATTGGAAGTATCTTAGCCCCCTTATTAAAGAAGGGTTGGGTCAAGAATTACTTAGATGACATTGTAGTATGGGCTCCTAGCTTAGAAGAATTAATTGAGAGATTGGGAGAGTTGTTCCAATTATTTGGTGAAAAGGGTGTGAAATTGGATATCAAGAAGAGCCAGTTCGCTCAAGAAGAGATCAAATTTCTTGGCCATATCATATCCAAGGAAGGATGCAGACCTTGTCCTGACAACCTGAGTGCAATCAGAGATATGAAAGCTCCTACCAATATCAAGGAAATTAGAAGGTTTTTAGGTATGTGTGGATTTTACCGTAAACACATACGCAATTTTGCAAAAGTTGCTGTCCCCTTAACCAATCTTCTGAGAGGGAAAGAACCATTTAGTTGGACACCATAGTGTCAATCTAGTTTTGAACAGCTAAAGCAACTTTTGATGACAGCTCCTGTACTTATTAAAGCAGATATAATAAAGCCTTTTCAGCTATTTACAGATGCTAGTTTAGATCATATAGGTGCAGTATTGATGCAAGAGAGTGATGGTCTTCTGAAGCCAGTTGGGTATTTTTCAAAGAAATTAAAACCGGTAGAACAGAGATATTCCACTACTGATTGTGAAGCTTTAGCCATAGTATTGGCCTGTAGATGCTTCCATCATTTTCTTTGGGGTACCATGTTCACAATACAGACAGACCATCAGCCACTTGTATCGGTATTCAAACGGAAGACAAAGTTGCCTAGAATGAATAGAGGGGTTATTGAAATGCAGGATTACCGTTTCAAAGTTGTGTATAGGCCAGGAAAACACAATGAAGTAGCAGATCAGCTAAGTAGGCCAGTTAGAGCAATCTTTCACAATAATCAAGACAATTATCTCGGATTGAGTAAGGAAGAATACAAGGATAGGCAGCTAAGTGAAACAAGATGGGGTGACCTTATTGCTTATTTAGAAGGAGGAAAATTGCCCAGAAAGAGGTTTCCCCGAGCTTTGATTCATCAGTTCATACTATATGAAGGTTTGTTATACCTGAGTGCGGACAGGCAAGATAATAGTGTTCAGTTAAGGGACCGTCAGGTTGCTTTATAAGGGAGCATGTCCTATAACTTTTTGAATCTCTTTGATGAACTTAGGTATAATTACCATTTACATTTGTCTATAATTCCCCTGGGTATTGTATTCCTCACATGTATATATAAAGTGTAGTGAAGATATAATGAAGTTATAATGAAGTTTAATGAAGCTGTACTTAATCATATGGAAATCCTTCCACATAATTAAGCTTGGTATATATTGCAAGCTTAGATTCTGGGGAATATTTGTTATATTGTACATTTGACCAAACTTATACCTCTGATTTTTTGTGAATTTTCTTTTCTGAACATTTCAAAGATGCTGCAAAATTCAGGTTTCATAAATAGAAAAAAAAAAAAAAATTATCTTTTAATATAGGAAATAAAGAGCATAATTTTATCTTTCAAATGAAACAAAAATGACAAAAATCTATCAAGAACAACCGAAGAAATAACAACAAAAGAACAAAAACATTAAATGTACATGAGAAGGCATTTAAATTTTGCGCGACATTTTTAAAAGGCCCCAGCCCCATAGTCCCCGCTTTTGGTCACTTTACCACTTTTACTTTTCACTTTTTTTCTCCTCTCGTTTCTTGTCTCTTCTTTCGAGGGCAGACTTATGAATATGGATGTAGGGTTCTTCAAGAAGAGGAACAACAAATCCTTCTTTATAACCAACATTGTTGGATGCTGTCCTCTTCGTTTGTTTGTTTTTTTCCTTCTCGTTTCTTCATCTGGCACGCAAGGGCCTTCACTGCATTCTTCCTCCTTGCTCGCTGGCTTTTCGTCAATCTTGCCATGATTACCGCAAGAAATTACAATAAGGAATATGAAGCACGGTGAGAGCTTCAAAAGAATGTGACCTCACTTTGACGTTTGGATGGGTACTGATGCCCTGATGTGTGCCATTTCTGGATCTACGCTTGTGGGAGGAGTTGCTAAATACCTCCATAAACACAATTCCGTAGCAAAAAACAAAATAGCTATAGAAAAAATTAACGCTATTCCAATATACAGAATATTTGATACGCAATGGGGTTGCCAGAGGTTGCCAATAATTTATCTATTTTATTCTGTATAAAAATATAGAAACGAAATACAGCTCTATAACTTTGTAGGAGTGTTGTCAACATCATAGAGATTCTTTTTAAATGTTTTCCTAAAATTCGTTCATGTACCAGATTTTTTCGAATAATTGCCCCTGACGGACCCTTAAGGCTTGTAGTACCTCAAGAGCTTAGGAAGGCAGCACTAAAATTTGGTCATGAACATGTTGCAAGTCACCTAGGTAGGAGGAAAACTATTGATGCTTTGGAGACATACTTCTATTGGCCTTCTCTTAGATCTGATGTAGTTAAATATGTCAAAGAGTGCATCACCTGCCAAGTCCACAAAGACAGTCCATCCTTACAGCAGAAGTTCCAAGAACTACCTCCAGTACACAAACCCTTGGAGCGTATCAGTATTGATTTGACCGACATGGTGTCTGGGGCAAATGGATACAGATACGTTCTTACTATCATTGATCACTACTCACGCTATGTGAAGTTTTACCCACTTAGGAACAAGACTACAGAAATTGTCAGTAAGAACTTTGAGAAATATTTGAATGATTTTGGAATTCCAAAGTGTGTAATCCTTGACAATGGTGCTGAATTCACGTCCCAGCAGTTTAGAGACCTTTGCAAGTCACACAACATAAACACTGGTTTCATTACCCCCTACCATCCCGAAGGTAATAGTATCTCTGAAAGAATGCACGGAACCATGAAAACTTTGCTAAATGTCATGTGCCAGGGTCATCCACACCAATGGCCAAAATATTTAGGAGAGAGTCGGAGGACTCTTAATTGTGCTATACATGCCACAACAGGTGAACAACCTCATTATGTATATTTTAGTAGGAGGCCTTTTAGACAGATACTTAGTGAATTACCCTCAATAGATGATGGAGTGATGGACTCTGATATTGCTCGAGCTCACGACATCATCCAAAAGACCCATGCAAAAATGTCAAAAACCTTTATCCATCATGCAAATAGAAAAAGACGGAACAAGAGTGTTGAACTAAACTCTTTAGTTTGGGTGAAAACTGAAACCCAGTTACCTGGAACAAGTCGCAAATTAAATGTGAAATGGCTCGGGCCTTACAAAGTTATTGAAAGTGTTCGTGATGGGTCAACCTATGTAATACAAAATTTGTTTGATGAAACTTTCCTGGAATGTGCTGCTGATAAACTTAAGCCGTTCCATGGTGATGAACAGTACTTACTTAACCTACAGGAGCACGCAGAAACAGTGCCTGATATAGTGAGTGAAGGGATTCGCACAAGAGGTGCTAGAAATATTGTGCCTCCTTCCCGTTTAATAGAAGAGATCTAGACTCTGGTGATGAATATTACTGAAGTGAAGGACCATCGCTCAGCAGGATGGTGAATCAATCTGTCCCTAGTTGTAAGGACTTACTATTTTTATACTTTTGTACTTGCTTGTAACTTTTGTGTAGTACCATAGAATTAGTCAAAGTAGATGATATTCTTTTAGGTTTAAGTTGGAGGAAAAGAAACTTGAAATAGGAATTCTGTAATGTGTCACAGAAGCTTATCATAAATGTGAATGTTTTAGTGGTATTATGCTCTTGTAGTACCAGGTTGGTACATTTCTTAGGATGGAGTGCGCCCCTTTCCAAACCCCTTTGAAACTCAATTTTTACGAGTTGTTTCTGACCAAGAAGTCTGGACGGATAGTCATTAGGACGCCTTGATAGGAGCCAAGTTTGTCTTCTTAAATGGAGAGCTCTTTTGAAGTAGAGTGACGTGATCTCCTGTGTAAGTGGAGTCAATCCAACCCCAGCATTAGGCCAGGCAAAGCTATTAGGAAAGCAGTTTGAATGCACACCCATAGGGTAGTGTCCACATTTAAGTGCTCCAGTATATCCATGTTTTTTTTGTTGTTGTTGTTACAAGAGTAAAATATTTTTGTTCTAGACTGAGATTGAAAGACAAAGATCTGTATTCCACTGGGGCAGACACATAGTAAAGGATATGCACGCCCATGATGGAGAGTGGCTTGATATTAGAGTGGACATGAATAAATTTTTCCCCAAGGGAAAAGCTATGTCGGGGAAAAGCTACCCCTTTAAAATTTTGGAAGTACTTAGAAATTGATTCATCATCCAGCTCTAATATCTTTAATTTACTATTGTACTTATAAAAAAATTAAGTATTAGGAAATCCATTAAAAGAACTGTATTTGTTAGCAAACAAGTAAAGAAATGTTACTATGTAAAGATTAAGTCATAATCTCGCTATCGGACATGGGGGGGGGTAATGAACGGGCCCTTTGTTTCGATCACGGCCAACGTGGCATATTAGAAAAAGCCACGTAGACTCACCAAGACAGCCAACCAAGGCAAATCAGTCAGAAATTTTCTCTTATAAAAGGTAAGAGTTAAAGTTGGAATCATTGATTAACATTTAATTTTTTTTTTTTTTTTTTTAATTAAGAAGCCCATGTCCGGTAGAGAGGGGAAATAAGACGGAAGAGGGGAATGCAATTACACGAATGCTGGCAATAACTACCTTGTGTAGTTGCTACGTGTTTGGATAACCCTTTTCATTCTCATAACTATGTTTTGTAACTAACTTTCATAAACTCTGTTGTATGAAAAGTAGATCCTTTTTGTGTATGAGGGTCACGACATGGCTTCCGTTTAGGGGGGTTACTCTAGCCTCACCTAACCTACCATGGCCTAGCGTAAAATTAATTGTAAACTTTAAGTAGGGTAGTTTAAAGATTTCTGAAGAGGCGTATCCTATGTTATATTATAGGAAGAGGCATATCCTATGTTATATTATAGGAAGAGGCATATCAACCTCATGTTACCTCTCTACAGTCTTGTAAGGATTTATTCTGCCTCCCGAATCTTTCAGATACCCTACTCCATTTTCCTATTGATGTAGTATTGTTCCTGAATAAGGTTGTAAAATTACAGGGAACCAGTCCTGGAGTAAAATGTACTTTTGAGAGGAGACGCAAGTTCTCAGTTCCCCTTCACGGTTTGGGAAGTTTTTGGAAGAATAAAGGCAGTACTGAAGGTCGAGTTTCCTTTCAACCAAGAATGGAATATGGACTAGTACCCACCTACCCAATGCCCCATGTTCTACCAGATGACTAACCGACAGTACAGTACAACTCCTAATCCTCCAGTTGGTGCGACCAGGCTGTCCCAGAGTAGCGGAAAAATGGTCGCTTATCACAGGAAGTGTGTGGAAGCCTCTAGTATATGAATGGTAGATCTATAATGGTCAGTGAGATATATATATTTTCATTTTCTTCTTTTTCTTTCTCTTTTTATTTATTTTTTTATTTTTTCTTTTTTTTCTTTTTCTTTCTTCTGTCGGGGTTTGCCTCGACAATATAAGTAAAATTATTTACCTGGGTCATCAATTTCTTCTTCTGTATGCTGTGGCTGACCTTGTCATTTAACTCTGAGATTTTAATCTTGACACAATGCCCTGTAGTTCCTGGCTGGAGTCTTTGCATTTAGCTCGGTACCCTTTGCCAGAAGTTGTTGGTAGTTTTTCAAAATAATTCCAGACAGGATAATTTTTTCTGCCTGAAGGAACCACTCTGCCAGGTTCCAGAAGACATCCTTCCTGATTGATTCCAAAACAGCAACTGACCCACTGAGAAGCTGCTTACCTAGAACAAGTTTCAACAAGAATCTTGTTGAAACTTGCTGTGGGCTGCACAGGCTCCACATGTAGGCTTATACCGTTCCTTGTATACTTGTGGCAAGTCTATATAACACTGCTCCTTAGATTGTTATGCTAAAAATGTCCTTTAGCAATCAGATCACATATCAGATAGCAATCCCACAATATTTAAAATCTATATAAAAAAATCTATTTAAATAAAATAAATCTGATTTAAATAAAAAATATATTTTTTATATATTTTTAAAAGATAAAAAAAATTGCCTACCCTGGTGTCCACTAACCTCATACAATAATACCTGTTAAGTCCAGCTAAAATTGGTATTTCAAAGCAGAACAGTGCCTTAAAAATAGTTTCTCATTTCACTATAAAAGTTTATATTAACTTATACTGCATTTAATAAGTCAATAGTTGATATATTTGCCCTATATACAATGTTAGGTTTCTCGTTTTGATATATGTGTCCAATATAAAATGTTAGGTTACAAAGAAAGCAATGGCCTCCGCTAGCGGAGCCAGGAATCTGGGTGGGCTCGTCCTGTGTAATAGTAGTCCTTGATATATATATATCCACACAGATGAGTACACACTAATGATATGAATGATACTGTGATGAATGTGGGACTTGTGTACCCACACCATTAGGGAAGCCTACTTCACACCTTTAATGCAATTAAACACCTCAACCTCACGGAATGTGGAACCAACTCACCGGGCCCTTTGAACTAGGTTTTATTTAGAACTAGTATTACTGTTATTAATAATAAGTATTATTATTTATAAATTGGGGGCTTTTTTCTGGTAGGGCTTCTTTCCGCCCAGGGATCTTCCTATGTGGGGCTTTTTTCCGATGGGGCTTTTTCCCGTGGGGCCTTTTTCCGGGATTCAAGGTGGGTGAAGCCATTGTTCTAGGTTTTAGAGGTGTTGTTGGTCCTGGATCCACAGCAAGGGTGATAGCATGAATATTCCACATTGATGCAGGGTTCATAGGTGGAATTGGGCAGAGGCAGAGTGATGAAACAGAGCCATCAGCAGCAGCAGGAGGAGGTTGAGTCGGTCATGATTTCTATACATCATATACATTTTTTTCCCATTTGTATGACGACTAGTGGTACTTTTTGCAGTTTATTGTTAGGGGAGGGTAGTGATTTCTATGGTCATACTCGTTATTTTTATTATATTACGTGTGATTTTTTGCACATGTTCTATTTTTTATAATTAACAACAATTATAATAGTAATAATTATAGTAATAGTGTTCATAGAACAATGAAAGAGATGATAGTGGTGTATCTGTGTTTTATTGTATGTATTTCAGTTCAGGTGGGGGTCCATTGACTTTTGGGGACACTCTAGGCCACCAGTTGTGGTCATGTCCTTCTTCTGTGTCAATGTCTTCGCTGTGTTGTACTAATTCGGGATTTAATATTGTTAGTCTGTTCATTGTTGTATGCTAGTCTGTAGAGTCTTGTGTTAAGGGGCTTGAGTTTGTGTTGTATGTGTAGTTCTATTGTCAGAGGGGGAGTGTGTCGTGACACATAGGTAAAATGAAAAAAATCCCACTGTCGGAGAAAATATAGAATTAACTGTATATTTCGACCACACTCTGTTCCTCTTCAGCAGATAGTTACATGGTTTGGCTTAGTTTATTTATTTAACATCAGTACATATATACACTGTTACGTACGTCAAGGTTAGTCTAAGGGGGGAACATACATAACATTTCGAAGTGAATGAATTTAAAGCATACAATAACATTTAACAATATTTATTACCAACTGACATTCCCAACAAATACAATTAAACTTAACATTAAATTAGACTTA
Source organism: Oratosquilla oratoria (assembly GCF_046742065.1). Classification (NCBI taxonomy): domain Eukaryota; kingdom Metazoa; phylum Arthropoda; class Malacostraca; order Stomatopoda; family Squillidae; genus Oratosquilla; species Oratosquilla oratoria. Next base: position 1,241,637 of record NW_027467722.1, read on the forward strand.
TCTTAAATTAACTTAACACTATTCAACTTGACCACTAGGAACTTGAACAAATTAAGAACTTGAGTACACAGAGAACTTGGTTCCTTCCGCAACGCCCTACGTTACCAGCACCGAAGGGATGATGAGTAGTCCGATATCGTCTCTCGTCCACCAACACCAGGTTAGAAGCGAGTGTATTCAGCTTACAGCTGAGACTGACTCATGGGGCGGTGAACCCTCATTTTATAGGAGAGAGTCGAAACCTCAGGTGCTTCGAGGGTTTGAAGCCGGCTCGATGAAACATGGTGCGACGTGGCGGGGTGTGATTCAGAAGTGTCGTAGTGGTTGTTAGGTGGTAATAGGTGGTTAGTAGAGGTATACCTTACAACACATATATACTCATACATACATATACTTATAAACATATACACTCACTATCTGAGTTACGGCCTAGATCAGTTCCGACCAACTGGTCGTAAGTCGAAACGGTCATAACTCGGACCGTATACATTCGAGGTGTATACTCAAGGACATATGATGCAGATCGTAAATCCAGCTCAAATGTTTCGTTTGTGGCCTCATTGTAGAACATTATCAGTGTATGCAAAATATCCAATACTCTTTGATTGTTATACTAAATGATAAATTAATGATAAATTAATCGGATAGGGTAAAGAAAGAAAATATATTACACAGGATTCTTATTAGAGACCGGAAATACAAATTAACACAAAGATACAAAATATAAAAAATAGAAAATATGCATGTAAAAAAAAAAATTAAAATCCACGTTTTGGTTGCACGTCATCGACACTTTCTTCGTGCATATGGTCGAGGGAAAGATCAGGCAGTAGGTCTGGCGAGGCACCATGGGGGATCTGTTGGTATCCGCCGGTCGAGGCAGGGGAGGGGGTGGCATCGATGGTGAATGAGGCAGGCTTGGGGGTTCGCTTCACAAACATGCTCAATTTAGTTTGGATCATTCCATTTTTCTTCTCTTCATAGATTTCTTTGTACGGCTACATTGTTTCTTGCATAACTCTCTCTATCCGGGCAAACCGTTCAACATTCGGATCCATTCCTTCCAGTTTTTGTAGCAAAGCGTTCATCATGGACATGGCTTCCGATAACCCCCTTACAGTGAACTTTCTTTCGGGCACTTCTTCGTTTTCTTCAACTTCCTCTTCTGCCTCTCTTCTTTCTTCTTCAGCTTTTCTTTCTTCTTCTATAGCCAAAAGTTCTTTGTTTATTAACTCCTTAGGCTCTTCAGTTATCAGTTCTTCAATTTCTTCTACGTCACATCCTAACTCCAGTTGAGTAGCCAAGCGAAGAATTTTTGCTGGGACATTGCTTAATTCCTCCTCGCTATCGAATCCAACAAAATCTCGGAGGAAGCATTTGTTGAAGTGTTTCCATACACCCTGCATACATTTTTCTGTCACTAAATCCCAAGCTTTAGCAACATGCTTGATGCAATGATATATGTTGTACGTCTTCCAATATTCTCGCAAAGTCAAATCAGGGTTTGCATCCATAGCTTCGATGGCCTGATCAAAAGAAATGCGCAAATAGTGCGCCTTGAAGGCTGAAATTACCCCCTGGTCCATGGGTTGGATTAGGGGGAAGGAACACAACTTTTACATTTGGATGAAGATCATCTAAGTAAGTAGGGTGGCCAGGTGAATTGTTGAGCACCAATAAAATTTTAAAGGGAATGCCTTTCTTGCTGCAATATTGACGCGCTTCTGGAATAAAACAATTCACAAACCAATCCTCAAACAGTGTGAGTGTCATCCACACTTTTCGGTTACTTCGGTAATACACAGGAAGGGTATGCTTATTCACCTTTTTCAGTGCACGTGGGTTTTCAGACAGAGTAATTAGAAAAGGTTTCATTTTATGTCCTGCTGAGTTTCCACCAAACAATAACATGAATCTTTCTTTTATTGCCTAATGCCCTGGTGCACCTGAAAAATCTTCATTACTAATTTGTTCTGGCAAATATCCTTCATCCGCAATTAATTTATCAAATTGTTCTACAAATGCCTTGGCTGCAGGCGCATCACTGCTTGCAGACTCACCTTTTGACAACACGTGATGACCTTGGTATCACTCTCGAAAGCGACGAAACCACCCAGCACTCGCTATAAATTTCAATGAAGCGTATTCTTCACCTCCATGTTCTTTCAACATTTGAAATAAACTTGTAGCCTTACTTTGCACTGCTTGCAACATCACTTGCACATTTCTTCGTCTATTGTCTTCTAACCACGTGAATAACATATTTTCCATCTCTGCGATCGGTCCTTCACGCTGTTTTGTGATAATCGTCGACTTCATTGGGGCTGCTGCTTTCACTGCTTCCTTAATGCGGTCCTTGTCCTTCAAAATGGTAGACACCGTGGAGTGGGAGGGTTGGAGATCTTGAGTGATGGAATTTACTTTTCCCTTCTTCATGTTGCTTTCTCACGTTAAGCTTCATCTCCAGCGACAGTTTTCCTTGCTTTCTTGGTTTGATTGCCATCTGAATCAGACTTCCTCTTGGGGGCCATGGTAAGGGTGTACAGTAAATTATAATATGTGAGATGCAGGGTTGCGCTGCCAGCCAGCCCAAATTTTTGTTCAGCAATGAGAAAATTATGGTATTCGTCTATAAATTATGGTAGTTTGCAGCTATGAATTATGGCAGTATATATAGTAGTAAGCAAATTATTTATGGTAATTAATAAAAAAGAGGTTGAAGTAATAAAGGCTTAATAACATTTAAAATAATTCCCTCAAATGTACATGAAAACAAGTACAAGATTCGCTTCTATGCACTGGGCTCAATCATCGCCTCCCATGCGAAAACATTTGGTCTCTCTTCGTAAGAAAAGAACGATAATCATAGCATAACGTTATTTCATCAAATAAATATTTTATGCATGGAATAGTACAGTGAGATATATTGTCTTATTGAATATAAGATATTATACTTCAGAACTCCAGGAATATCATAGACTTGGGTTAAAGCTATTTGTATCCATGTTCATACACTACAGCTTTCGACTTTCGACCAATAGAGAACTTGAACCAGAATGAAAAGTATGAATGTAGGACTACTGTAAACCGACTGTCTGTCTTAGCTTTCGGGGAAGCGTGTATCACCGATCTGGCAAAGCTGCCCATTCTGACCATTCCCACCTGCCCTGATTAATTATCAGTGGGAACTGGGAATCGAAATACGGTATAATATCAATTCCAGTAAAATTATGGTATATGGTAGACATCGTATGGTAGATGGTAGACACACACTAAATTATGGTAGAAATACCATAATTATGGCAGACAACGCAACCTTGGTGAGATGTGCTGTGCTGCTGTAACTCTTACGGGATGCTGGACGCCACGTGCAAACGTACAGTAAACCAGTAAACTCAAAACATGTGCACGTAGGCATCTGCTGAATGTGGTCGTAAGTATGGGTGGACGCAAGTCGCACAGGTAACTCGGATAGTAAGTGTACATATATATGTAGATATAGAGATATATATATAGATACAGTATATATGTATATATGTAGATATACACATAGATATACATATGTATATATATATATATGTATACATATATATATAGATATACATTGGCTCAACAATCGATCACCCAACCAATCAGTACTCGGGACGAGCCACTAGGTCTTCTGCCAGAATGCTCTGGGATCCCGACCAGACATTGGGTTCACACGGCCTACCCGCCAGCCAATCAGCATCGAGCTTCACCCGTGCCCGGTTGACCTGATCCCGTATATATACTCTTACATGGATAACTTTCCTCACTATTCTCCTAACCTCCAGTGAATTAACAACCCGCAGTCTACACCCTGAAGAAGCCTCAGACTGAGGCGAAAAACTCTGAGTTTCGGTGAAAGATAGTCAACAGTTACCTCTGTTACTAGATGATAATTAATCAAGTCGGCATACAACAGCACAGTAAGTGAGCTATGCTACTCATAAAAGAGAAATGAATAATTTCATCCAGTCCCTTTCTTCAAGTGATAAGAAGATCTTTCAAAAGATCAAGAATTCCTACCTTAAAATCATCAAAGCATCCAGTGCAGTTGATTTTAACCAGAATTGTTTGAGAGAAAACCTGTGCCCAAGAAAAAAAAAAAAATATATATATATATATATATATATATATATATATATACACATATATATACATATATATATAGATATATATGATATAGATATACATACATATATAGATATATACTGTATAGATATCCGTATGCACATATATATATATATATATATATATATATATAGGCTACATTTACAATAAACTTCTAATTCAACTTCGTGAAGAACTATCGGCTGGCATTCTGTTGATGTCCCGACAATCTTTTTTTGAGAGAAGTGGTGGCGACTTTGATCTTGTTCCATTTGGCATTTCTCTGTTTGCATATGTGGATCTTGGATGACAGTGCGTAGAACATTCAATTCCATTGGCCTGAGATGAACACCGGTCTGTTTTGCAGCTAACCTTGCAGGATCAATGCGTTTTTAGGAATCTTTTTTTCTGGATGAAACTTCTGAGCCGCCTTGTGTATACTTTGTTTTTTTTTTTTTTTTTTTTTTTTTTTTTTTTTTTTTTTCTCCACTCTTATCTCAACATCACCACTGTAAGCCTGGGGGGTCACCTCCCGTGAATTTCGTGTTGATTACCCCGTAAGCTGTACTGATTGAATATGTCTTGACCATGCTCCCATGGATGGCGCCTACGCTGGCTGGTATACAAGGCAAGTCTGTTGATGTTTGGTCCAACTTTGGTACAGCAACGCTGACACGATCTCCCACAGAAAACTCTTGAACTTGAATTTTTTTTTTTTTTTTTTTTTTTTTTTCCCTTCTTCTTCTTCTTATAAAGCTGAGATCCTGGCAGGTGAAACATGTGTTGTCCAAAACTCGTTTGGGAATGGAGGAGTGGTGAGTTGACAGTTGCTTTTCAGGCGTTACTGGTGGTTCAGGTTGCGGTGGCGACGGTGATGCATCTTGACTGTCATCCAGTGGACGCGAACTCGTGTGTGGTAGTGATTAGGAAGGTGTCTTCATGTGGCGAGGGTGATGACTGGTTGGTGGCTGTGATGGTGGTGATGGCTGTTTGTCTTCTAGTGGTGCAGGCTTAAAAAGACGCGGCGCTGGGATAGGCTTCAATATCGGGTTCTTCCTTGGCGACAGCTGTATGATCAGTTCTTGGGCTAGGGGTGGAGTCAATTTGTGCTACAATGGTTACATGTATGTTAAAAAATAAAAGAAAAGAGTATGTAAGATGGCAGTGTGTTAACAGAGTGAAGGCTGTAAAGGAAGCCTGACCAGCGATCTCACAATAAGTATGAGAGCCACGATATTTTTCTCAAAGTTATCTCCTGGTAGTTTTTGGTAGCTATACAGATTTTCATTGATATTTAGCATTTTAATTAGTAATACGATATTTATCAATTTGCCTAGCCCTAATCTAGATCCTTAGCCACCAAAAACAATCTGTAGGACTTTATGTACAGGGATACACAAAATATTGAAACTGTCTTCAACTATTATTGAATCGTCACCAACCTGAACCAGTGAAATTTGTTATTTAAATTAAGCAGTGAACATTTCTCATCAATATTTTAGGAATTGATGGCATCTTTTGATAAAGTTAACCCATCTCACTAGGCAGCAGTGATTGCAGTGGCCCTCCTGTACACAGAGGACATTTTAGTATAGATCATTTAACTTTGAATATTCAACATTCCTAAGAATTATGATTTTAGCGATTATTCCTTTTTCTTTTTTCTTTTCTTTAAACTAGTTGTTGTGGTAACCAAGGAATTTTTAAAATGCACAGAAGTTTCTAGTTGGACATGATAGCCCCACATATACACTTTTATATTTAAACTGCCAGATTTTGAAAAAGACCATTTATTTAACTACAACAACAAACTAACAAAAAATAAAAGAACAAACCAGAGCATTTTACGTTTGGCATTTGAAAATTCATCAGCTTTATTTTGTACTCACTATAAAGTTTAATCTTTGTTCTAAAAATACAGAATTTTCCTCTTCTGCTGACTAAATCATCAAAGACTTGAACTGACCAACTCCTCACTATATTACATCCTCTTCAGTAATTAGCCTATGTAAATAAAATCTGTTTTTACATGGTATGTTGTAAATACAACCTTCTTTACTTCTTGGAGAATTTTTAATTAACAGGCTCTTAATGTTACTATTGTTTTTAAATACCATCTGTATACCAAATTTATTAAAAATGCTAGAAAGAATTATTAGATTTTCATGGTACGGAATTGTTAACATATTTTTATAATTAAATTGTTTGACCTTCTTGGAGATGTTTTCTTAATACTTCACAGATTATAAAAATGTTAACAAATCTGTACCACAGAAATTGAATCTTTCTAGCATTTTTTTTTTTTTTTTTTTTTTTTTTTATAAATTTTGTATACAGATAGTATTTAAAAGCAATAACATTAAGAGCCTGATTTTATTTATATAGGCCAAACAGGTAAAGGTTTAGATAAAAGAATAGGCTAACATAAGTATAGTATTAGAATGGGGCAAGTGTCAAGTGGATTATTTGTCCACCAAAGGGATTATGGTCATAATATTGACTGGAAATTCTAAAGTATAACTTCTTGCAATAATACTATAGAAAGAAATACTATTGAATATTGTTTCATAAACAGAAAATTTGGAAATAATATAAACTTGAGTTTGGGTTTATTTAAATTGGACAATTTTATTATTGACAAAATTGTGCTATGATATGTAACATGGGATCTTTCTGAATATCCTCTGTCTTCTTATGTATCTATTGTTTCTTTCTGTATTGCATTTCTGTACCTTTGAAAATGTCTTAATAGATGAAAACGTTCAGTATCTGTTTTTTCAATTTCCCAGTGGTTTCTGCAAAAATGTGTATATGCATTTACCTAGGGAAGCTATGCCCGTGGTGTCCCGTCTTCATATCTCATTTTATTTAAACTGTTTTTAAATTCATGTATTGTTTTTGCACACACCACTTTCTCATCTAACTTGTTCCAAATGTCTATTACTCTGTGTGGAAAGCTGTTCTTTTTCAGATCTCTTCTATAGCTGTCTTTCTTGATTTTCTTTCCGTGTCCTCTTGTATTTCTATCATTCCATCTTATTAGATCCTCTCTATCAATAGTTTCTATGCCTTTCATGATTCTATAAGTAGTTATCAAATCTCCTCTCTCTTCTTTGCTCTAGTGTCTGTAGCTCAAGTTTTGCTAGTCTCTCTTCATATGATAGTTTTGAGAGTGTTGGTGCCAATTTTGTAATTGCTCTTTGTATTCTTTCAAGTTTTGTTATACATTTTTTTGTATTGGTGACTACATCATTGCTGCATGTTCCAATCTTGGTCTTATCAAAGTGAGTATTTTCTTCACCATTTCTTCATCCAGGTATGCAAATGCCACTTTGATTGTTCTTATTAAATTATAAGTTTCTCCAAAAATCTTGTTTATATGTTTCTCAGGTGACATATTATTCATAATAATGACTCCCAGGTCCTATTCATTTTCTACTTTTTTTATTCCTTCTTCTCCCAATATATATGATCCTACTATTCTTTTTTTTTTTTTTTTTTTTGCTTCTTCAAAATTCCTTTATACTATACTTCTTAGTATTGAACTCCATCTCCCACTTCCTGGGCCATTCCCATACTTTGAGGTCACTCTGTAGTGACTCACAATCTTCTTCAGAGTTCACTTTTTTCAACAGTTTTGCATCATCCGCAAAGAAGCTCATATAACTTTCAATTCCTTCATCCATATCATTAATATATATAGCAAACATTATTGGGGCCAGAACTGTTCCTTGTGGAACACCACTTATCACTTCATCCCAATTAGTGTTTGTCTCTTATCACCACTCTCATTTTTCTTTCTTGCAAAAAATCTTCCATCCATTTTAGCACATTTTTTTTTTGTTTTTTTTTACCTATCTACTTTTGATAGTTCTTTCACAAATTGTTGTTATCATGCTTGTTAGAGACTGGTCTATAGTTTGTAGGGTCTTTGTTTCCCCCTTTATATATAGGTACTATATTTGCTCTTCAATATTTTGGAACTTTTCCTTCTTTCAATAAAATGTTTATTAGGCTATGCATTTTGTCTGCCAGTTCATTCCTGCATTCGCCCAAAATCCAGTTTGCTATTTCATCTGGTCCATGTGATTTTCTGACATCAAGATTACTCAAGTGTTTCATTATTTCATTCCTTGTTACTTCTATTTCTTTTATAGGGGAGACTTTCTCCTCCCATTCGATATCACTAGGTATGTTCTCCCTTGTAAACACTGATTTAAAATGCTTGTTCATAATATCTGCCATTTCTATTTCCTCTGTGTATTCAACTCCTATGTAATGTGTATATATATCTCCTTGCAAACGAGAGCTGTACGTCATTCCGGGCGGTTAGTGTTTGCCACGTCATGGAGGGTGCGAATATTCCATGCACCAATGGTTAAAATCTTTCTGTTGTTGCCACCGCTTTAGTGGGATGTACGCCAGCCGCGGTAAGCTGACCAGATGTGTTTTCTGTGACCGATGTTTACCCCACCTTTTCTAGGGGCCTCCCCATGCGGGGTGGGCTGCGGTGGTCCTTAATAGGCCAGCCCAGTCATGGGTCCCGCTGCTGAGCTCTGGTGTCACGGAAAAAGTCATTAAAGAGTGACCATCTTAGACCTGCTGCCCGAGTGCAGTCGCAGGCTGAAGGCTTCCAGCTTTCCAGGCCTGCCCCCGTCACCCGCAGTACCATCGCCTCGGGACTTGATGGTGTGATGACGGTGAGGTGAAGAGAGGAGGGAGGAATGACAGAATGCCAGTCGCTGGGGATGTTGTTTTGGGTGGTCATGGCTGCGTGACGGCCACGCACATTCACTTGGCCCATATCTTTTCCTCTGCAGCTCAAGAAGGATGAGACAGGCAGCCTCCATGATGCAGGTTGCATCGGGCTGCTGGGTCTTGTTGGTTTTATTTCGGAGTTTTCCTTCTTCTAGCCTTTGCCTAAAGAGGCAGCCCCTACAAGGCAGTAGGGGGGGTCTGATTATACCGTCTGACCACTCGGTCACTTGCATGCATTCTGTAAGAAACAAGGGGGGACCACGGGTAGGTAGCATGCAAGCAGTTAGGAGGCAGAGGCTGTAGAGGGGTTAAGACAAGCTTAGCCTATGTCGCATGCACTCCAATCATCCCCGCTACAACATTGATGTGGCAGCCCTCAGCGAGACCAGACTACCCGAAGATGGCAACATCAGGGAAGCTGGAACGGGATACACCATCTTTTGGAAAGGGAAAGCCCCCGAGGAGCCGCGCATACATGGTGTCGGCTTTGCAATCCGTTCCCAGCTTGTACAACAGCACAACCTCGCTCCCAAGGCCATCAGTGACAGTCCGCATTTCCATCATGCGGGACAGATATTTTACTCTAAGTTGCTAGCATTATGCTACATGTAGATTTAGTAAATGCATAGTTAAAATTCTGTATGTGTGTATGTACATGCGTGTCACAGCGTGAATGTTCGAGAACTTACAAATTGCCATTGGTACATCTTAAGTAATTATCAAATTATTTGTAATGCGAAAGTTGAATGAATGGGATATAGATGATTATTACTATCAAATTTAAGTTGTCATGTAACTGAAAGTGTATGAATGTAAAATTTCTGTGTGCGAGTGAATAATTAAAATAATTGTATAAATTAGATTTAGCAACTGTTTTTGGATCAGACCACCCGGTGCTTAGTCACGCATGCAGTGAACAGCGTGAGTTCTCGTAGGGTGCATATCAGGGCATTTTTCTTGACTGTGGTGAAAGAGTGTGAAGACATAGATTGTACTTTTCACATACAATATATTAACTTTTGACGTGCAGTGTTTTACTCCACCTTATTGTTAACCAAACAATAAATGGTGGCGCGGTGTCAAAAAGTTACAAGTGCTTTCCAAACGCCATATCCACAAGCACCGACCAATGGGAACGTCTTCAGTGCTATGTGCTTCAACCTGCATTGTCTACAACAGTGTGCAGAACTAGGTGAACCCTATTACAGTGCAATCTTCGGTGAACGACCTACAATTCTACATACCCTACACGAGTGCCAGTGCTATAAGGTCACCTCACCACACTACCTCCAACCACGTTCATCTATACCCAAGCTACCAAGCGTCTTCGCAGTTTTCCGTCTTCCACTCTCACCCTCACCCTCCAAGCTCGCCCCTAACCCAACTGTCATCACCCGAGCGGTTGAGCTCACAAACAGGAACTCCCTGTCAATCAAACGCGTGGGTCAGCAAAATTCCCCCAGACACGTACTTCGAGTCACATCTCCTTCTCCAAGTGGACTACGACAGTATCCGGTCTCTGCTCCACTTCTCCACTTCCCAAGTGGACTTCCGGACCACAAGCATTGAAATCTTCCGCTCCAGCATCGTGACGTCAAACGAGGTCACCATCTTCCACCTCACGTCGCAACTGCGTGACGTGACGTCACCTCCACTTCCAGTGTCCAGCTCCGTGCACTGTCCACAACCACCTCCATCCACTCTCCGTTCCTCACAATGGGCGCCGCCTACTACCTCTCACAAAACCTCCACTGCACCCCAACCACCTCCGCCGTCTCGGTCTCCCGCTCTACACGTCCACGGTACCCTCCCGGCGTTACACGTCGATTCAAATCGGTTCACGGAACCCCTCCTCCATAAGTGACATTCCTGAACTTAAAATTGTGTGTTCCAGTGCAGTTATATATTAACTCGTAACATTACAGTGTTTGTGTGGTTTAGTTATTGCTTTACAGACAATCGTGTTACTTTTTTTGTGTTGGTGAGGGTGAGGTGATGGGATGTACAAGGGGTGAAAGTGGCAGTAGACTGGAGGTGAGCATTAAGGGGGAGCGACTGGAGGAAGTGGATGGTTTTAGATACTTGGGTGCAAATGTGGCAGGAAAAGGTTGAGTGAAAGTGGAGGTAGAATGTAGATTGAGAGAAGCGAGTAAATGCCTTGGTGGATTTAAGAGTGTAATGAGGAATAGACATTGGGGAATGGATGCTAAGAGGAGACTGTATGAAGGAGTGATTGTGCCAACAGCACTGTATGGGGCAGAAACATGGAACATAAGAGAGGAAGAGAGAGGGAGTTTGAATGTGTTTGAGATGAGGTGTCTGAGAGGTGTGATGGGGGTTACTAGGCTGGATGGAGTGAGAAATGAGGAGGTGGGGAGGGGAACAGGGGTGGAAGGGGAGCTGGGAGATGGGGTTGATGAAAGGGTATTAGGATGGTTTGGACACGTGGAGGGAATGAGTGAAGGACTGGTGGGAGAGGTGTGGAGGGGGTGAACGTGAGGGGGCGTCCTAGGATGAGATGGATGGATGGGGTGAAGGGGGCTAAAAGTTGGGGAAGAGTGGAATGTCTGTTGAAGAAGGACGGGAAAGGACAGAAGACAGGGGTGAATGGAGAGTGGTTGTGTATGGATGATGTTGTGATAGCATGAGTTGGAGTGGGCAGGTGGATGGGGGGTGAGGTAGTGTGTGTGAGCAAAATTTGACGCAGCCCGAAGGGATTTCTCCCCGTCCTCTCATTTTATGCAATGGGGGGACAGAGAGGGGGGGTCGCCGATTTAATGAAGCGGCCTTGCTGCGGATGTGCTGTGTCTTGCGACACTGCTTCTGACCCAGGGCAGTGGCCAAGGTGCAGGGATGGCCCGTCATTCAGGAGGTGCTAAGATGAGAGGGAGGGTGGAGGGGTGTGGAGTGTTTTCAGGGATGGAATGGGTGGGAATGATTTTATGCCTTTTTCTTTTTGGCTACCCCCTTGTAAGGGGGAAAAAGCTTTGGTATATGTATGTATGTATGTTTTTACGTCATTACTATTATTATCTGCATTTTGTGTATATACAGGTATATGCTATATTCAAATATTTTTCTTCATAATTCCTTATAAGTCCTATACTATTTCTTTGCATTGTGTATATTTACCTATAATTCTGTGTGCCTTTACTAAAATCTTCCACTGTTTACAGCCAAGTTCCACTTCTCTTCCATTTCACCTGTGTGTTTCTCCATCCCTCTGTGTCTTCTCTCTACATCTCAAGACGTCTTCTACTATTTCTAAAGGTAAGTGGACAACCTTTTGTCAGTGTGTAAATACCATATGACAAACTTTCCTCACGATCCTCTTCGTAGCCCCTCCCTTAATATTCTACCTTCATCCACAGAATCAACACCCCAAATTTCTCATCGCTACTCAGTGTGTCACTAAACGACCTTCCACCCCTACCTCCTTTTCTGTTCCCATCCCCAAATTTGAGCCCTACCAACATGGCTTCTTCCTCATCCCAGCAACCCCATCAACTCATGACTATTGTACACGACACCGTAGACGTACCCAAATTTACAGGATCAAATATCCCATTCCATTCATTCCTTAACAATGGCGAAGCGGCTATTAATCGTAGAAATTGCACTACTGATGCTGAAAAACTCAGTGTCCTACGCAGCTTTGTTGATCTGAACTCCGTAGCCGGAGACATCCTGCAAACTGATGCATTTCTGGAATGTAACAATTATTCTACTTTTGTTGACTTAATAAGTCTCACTTTGGCCAACACACTACACTTGGTGTTCTCACTCCCCTATATGACCTTGCCTTACAAATCAACCCTCCTCCTTATGTCAGAAAAGAAAAAGCTGCAAGACTTGCTTCAGATCTAAAAGCCCGTCTAAAATCCACACTAGAATCTTCCAACTGGGTTGATACAGATGGAAAAATCTCCCTTAACCAGGTTGCATCCCTCTTTGCTTACTTTCGCTTTCTTTCCCTTCTCCATCCAGACACCTTAAACAAGACTAAATCTATACAATTCACTCCAAATATGACCATCTCAACCTTGTCTCATCAGATCCAAGTCACCAAAAACACTGACAGACATTGTTGCCCAGCCAGCCCCTATCCCCAAACATACACTATCAGTTGCTCATGTGTCCCACCCTTCCCATTTGTACTCTTTCTAACTCTAACACATGGTCCAATGCTATTTCCATTCCTGCTATGGTTCATACCTTTCCTATATCTCTCTTCATAGATACTGGTTCTATAAATATCATAACTTCTTCCACCTTCCACAAACTCCGCCTATCCTATAAGCATGTTACAATCTTGGAACCTTCCGATCTCCAACTTACTAACGTAGATGGTGTTCCATTTCCAGTTTTAGGTAAGATCCATCTTCCTATAATTCTTCATCCTCACAGTCAAGAGATTCATATCCCACTTTATGTGGCTAATGTACAGTTTCCTGCAGATGTGTTTCTGGGACTAGACACTATGCAGCAATATGGAATTAGCGTCTTTCCCCAATGTCATGGCATTGCTTACGGTCGTCATTTTATTCCAGCCCTACACTTGGCGACTACTTCTCATCCACCTTCTGCACTTCCCAGTTCTGCAAAATCCCCCTCCCACAGCATGCCAACTGTGTCAGTGCCCACTATTGTTGCTCCTCCTACCCCCTCTACCCAGATTCAGAAAACTCAGAGAGTACTACCTCCCTTTCTCCTCTAGCTCCCACGTCCCAGGATACTGTACAACCAGCATCTGAACCTTCTCTTCAGAATTCACTTCCTTCTAGTGAACCTACCTTGCTCAAAGTTCCCACCCGTACAAAGCGGTTGCGTTCTTCTCGCATGCCTAAATCAAGGAAAAGGAATACCAAATGTTCTCCCCCTTCTACAGAATTCTCTCCAACAGAAAGCCAGATTTCTCCTTCCTTGGATGATTTAGTAATTACCTCCTCCCCTGTCTCCGGTGTGCTTTCCACAATATGTCGCACTACTCATGCAGTGTTAACAAGAACCATGACTCTTCCACCACATGAGTATTTCAAAGTGCAGCTTCGCATTTTCCAAGCTCCGGAATGTGATGTTCTCTGTATGCCAGAATCCACACGTGTCAAAGGCATATCACTTATTTCAGCCTTATGCACTACCTCCAAGAAAGGTCATACTTCTTTTCTTGTTGCCAATGACACTCATGCTCCCCTCCACCTCAAACTTGGTACTAACTTATGTGATTTTCTTGTGTATCTTTCAAGAGTAAAAGTCATTGATGACCAAAATTCTTCCTTACCAGTTTGTACCAATAACTCCGATGTGCATCATGCACAGGTTCCTATTGAAGCATCTCACTTCAAACCCCTTGACTTCTCCGATGCTCAACAGGATTTAATTTCCTTATGCAATGCCTTTCGCCATGTCATTGCTTTGCCAGGTGAATCCCTAGGTTCTACAGACCTCATTCACCACCACATTCCCCTTCGTGAAGGCTCTAAACCTTGCTATATTCCGGCTTATAGACTGCCGCACAGTAAGCGCAAGATTGTGGACAAGCTCATTGCAGACATGCTTGCCCAAGATATCGTAGAACCGTCTATTTCCGAGTGGAATTTTCCCCTATTTGTTGTTCCCAAACCAGATGGTACATTTCGCCCTGTTGTTGATTTTAGAGCTTAACAAAATCACTGTCCCCAAAAGAACGCCCATTCCCGTTCTCCAGGAAATCCCACATTCTGTTGGTCAGAATAACACGGTCTTTTCAACTTTAGACCTAATGTCGGGATATTTTCAAATTCCTCTTGCTCCAGAAAGCAGACCTCTAACAGCCTTCTGTACCCCTTCTGGTCATTTCCAATTCAAACGTTTGGCTATGGGTCTCACCTCTGCTCCTTCTGTCTTCACACGGCTTATGTATACCGTACTTGATGGCTTAATTGGGGAAAATGTCTTCAGGTATTTGGATGACATCATAATAGCTTCCAAATCCGTACCCGACCACATTCACACCCTTCAACAAGTCTTTTCTCGTCTTGCAGATGCCAACCTAAAACTCAAGTTTTTGTTCGCCTTCTCTACTTCTTCCAATTTTTCAACCCTCTCTGCAATTTTTGACATTTTACCGAACCTAATCTCCCAATGTTCAGTCATTTGTTCAAGTTTTTCCTCCAGTTTTGCCAGTCGGGGAGGTTGGTATCCGCCGCCCCCTCATTAAATCCTTTGAAATTTCTATCCTCACCTTCCATTGAACTGCTTTTATCTATGTTTCTAATCTTTACATTTTTGTTAGTCCCATCATCGAAATCCAAATCATCTGTTCGGCGTTTGTTTACAAGCCGTCTGGCCTCTTGGTCCAAGTCCTTCCCTTCCTCATTTCCTTCCATTTCCCTCAGTAATCCCTCCCCTTCTCCTTTTTCCTCATTTTTCCCCTACACCACAAGCAATTTCCCCCCCACCCTGTAAATACAATAGGTACTTCCTTTGCTTTGGGATCCACGAAAATTTCACTTTTTCTTCAGAACGTCCTCTACGGCGTCCGTTCGATGAAGTGTGTGTGTGTGTATATATATGTATATGTGTGTGTATATATGTATATATATATATGTGTGTGTATATATGTATATATATATGTGTATATATGTATATATGTATATGTATGTGTGTATATATGTATATATATATGTGTGTATATATGTATATATATGTGTGTGTATATATGTATATATGTATATATATATATATGTGTGTATATATGTACCGTATTTTTCGGACTATAGCCCGCACCGTTATATGACCCGCACCCCCTTACACCTTAGTGAAAATCAACACAAGACCCGCACCGCTGTATGACCCGCAGTCATATGGCGTGCGCGGCAGTGTAGATCCGACGATGTATACTACCCATGCATGGGTGGCCACAGGCACAGCTCACGGCGGTTGTTGTTACAGCCAGCCGTTGACGTGGTGATCAAAGTAATTTCAAAGCTGAGGCTTTTTCTAAATTTTCTGTTTCATCAATGCTTATGTGATTTATAAAAAAAAAGATATATGTTTTCCGATATTAGCAGGTTTCTTGGTGATATCTTGCTTTTCAGGATTCATCACAATTTGGTTTCTGAAGCTGCCACTAGATGTAGTGGTAGCTTCGATGAAAGAGGGGTGATCTCGAAAGTGTGCAACTGATCTTACGATGCCTTTGGGATGGGTCGAAGACGCGGCATTGCGATTCATGATCATGATACTAGTATTCCTCCAGTCCTATTTATTTCTGATTGTGATGAAGATGAAGAATAACCAACAAATTACATTTCAATATATTTTATTGCACTTATATATATTACAAAGAACCTTAATAAATTTGTGTAAATAATGCCATAAAACCCTGTTTGGTTGTTTACCGGTAATTAATCAATTGGTTTATAAATGCCATACAAACACTGGTAATTAATTTTTAAACCAAACAATTTCCAATGGTAAGTTTTTAATAGAATAGAACAATAATAGAGCACATTACTGAACTGTTTTGAACAGAGTCAATGGAGCACATCGTTATTAGAATAAAACACAGTCAGTGATCACAGACGACAGTCAATGTTTATGAAGGCGTATCATCGCTCACGAAGCCATCGAATTCCTCATCCTCTGTATCGTCATGGAAGAGGTTGTGGTATAAATCGGCCAATTCTGATGCAGTGACCTCATCCGTTTCCATTTCGATTTCGGATTCGTCCGATTCCTTTTCCGAGTCGTAGCATGCATCGAACATTGCAGGATGGCACATTTCTGATTTACGGAAACCGTTCTGAATAGTCGATTCTTTAATTTTCTTCCATGTTTGAACGACCCACACGTAATGAACAAATTTAGCATTAAATTAAGGAATCAGGTACAGTTTGTAATTTGTAATTGCGAAAATGGCCGCCACTTGTTTTTGTTTGATCGCGACACACGATGTTGGTGTTGGTACCGGTCACTTGTATTGTGTTCATGCTGTTTAGTTAAGCCTGTTTTATTTGTGATAATGCCTTTACTAATAACAAGAGCATGTAAAGCGGGTAAGACAAATCCTACCTTCTCTTTGTCGTTTGTCTCGATAGTACGCGCTGTATTATGACTTTAATCAACTTTCATACGACGAATCCGGTCGGTCCCCCCGCAAATCCCAGATCCGAGAGGGCACCCAGCTAAACTAATCGTTCATTTTTTTTTATTATTGACTGCTTTAAGAGGGCAATTTCTAACCAGAATCCACAGATGACCCGCACCTTTATATCACCCGCACCCCCGAATTTGGGCCCCTTTCTGAGGCAAAAAGCCGCGGGTCATACACCGAAAAATACGGTATATATATATATATGTGTATATATGTATATATATATATGTGTGTGTATATATGTATATAGGTGTGTGTATATATGTATATATATATAGGTGTGTGTATATATGTAAATATGTGTGTATATATGTGTGTATATTATGTAGTGGTAAATAGGATTATGATAGGAAGAGTTAAGGATGTACATGTGCTAAGGGGAGAGGGTGAGGGAATATCAGATCATTTTTTGGTGGAAGGTAAGCTGAGAGTGGAGGATAGATGGAGAAAGAGGAAAGGGACAAAAGGTAGGGAGGTTCTTAGAGTGAACTCCTTGAATGAAAAGGAAAAGGAGAAGGAGTACGAAAAGAAGCTGAAGGAGGAGTGGGAGGGAGTAAAGGATGGAGCAGAGATGGGTGTGGAGGAGGAATGGGGATGGTTCAAGGAGGGAGTCTTAAAGTGTGCAAGGATGGTGTGTGGAACAAGAAGGACAGGGTGAAATAGAAGAAAGGGTAGTGAATGGTGGGATGAGGAAACAAAGAAGGTTGTAGAAGAGAAGAAGCGAGGATTCACAGATTGGTTACAAAAGGGGATGGGGGAGTCATATGAGACGTACAAAGAAAAGAAAAGAGAAGTAAAGCAAAAGGTAAAGGAGGCAAAGAGGAGAGCAGATGTGAAATGGGGTAGGAGTATGACAGAAAATTTTGAAAGTAATAAAAAGATGTTTTGGAAAGAAATTAAGAGAGGAAGAGGAGGCAAATCAAGTAGAGAAGAAAAGGTAAAAGGTACAGATGGAGAGATGATAATGGAAGAGATGGCAGTAAGGGGAAGATGGGCAGAATATTTTAGGGAGTTGCTAAATGTGAAGGAGGATAGGGAAGGAAAGATAGCTGCAGTGGGAAATGCAAAGAAAATGAGAGTGATGAGTGAGGAGAATGGAGGAGAAATAAGGAAGGATGAGGTGAAGGCAGTTGTAAAGATGATGAAAGCAGGTAAGGCACCTGGTCTGGATGGATGCCATGCAGAATGTCTGAAAAAGGGAGGTTCAGTGATGGTGGACTGGTTGGTGAGGTTATTTAATGTTTGCTGGAGAGAGGGTAGAGTACCGGAGGACTGGAGGAGTGCCTGTATAGTTCCTCTTTACAAGGGAAAAGGGGACAAGTGTGAATGTAGTAGTTTCAGAGGGATTAGCCTGTTAAGTGTAGTAGGGAAGGCTTATGGGAGGATCTTGATTGGGAGGATTAGGAGAGGAACAGAAGGAGTAATTGGTGAGGAACAGTGTGGCTTTAGGACAGGTAGAGGTTGTGTAGATCAGATCTTTGTGGTAAGACGGATGTGTGAGAGAGCTATAGGAAAGGGGAAGGATGTTTTTTAGCCTTTTGTGGATCTGGAAAAGGCTTATGATAGGGTGGACAGAGGGGCACTGTGGGAGGTTGGGCAGATATGTGGGATATGAGGAGGGCTTTTGGGAGCTGTCAAGAGTTTTTATGAGAGTAGTAGAGCTTGTGTCAGGATTAGAAATGGAGAGAGTGAGTGGTTTGAAGTAAAGGTGGGACTTTGTCAAGGATGCGTTATGTCGCCCTGGCTGTTCAACTTGTGCATGGGTGGGGTGGTGCGAGAGGTGAATGCTAGGGTAGTGGGTCAGGGATTGGAGATGGTTGAAGAAAATGGAGAAAAGTGGGAGGTGAGCCAGCTGTTGTTTGCGGACGACACTGCGCTTGTGGCAGGGTCGGAGGAGGGATTGAGGAAGCTGGTGGCAGAGTTTGGGAGAGTATGTGATAGAAGAAAGCTAAAGATAAATGTGGGTAAAAGTAAGGTGATGAGATGTACAAGGGGTGAAAGTGGCAGTAGACTGGAAGTGAACATTAAGGGAGAGCGACTGGAGGAAGTGGATAGTTTTAGATACTTGGGTGCAAGTGTAGCAGGAAAAGGTGGAGTGAAGGTGGAGGTAGAATGTAGATTGAGGGAAGCGAGTAAATGCCTTGGTGGATTAAAGAGTGTAAAGAGGAATAGACATTTGGGAATGGATGCGAAGAGGAGACTGTATGAAGGAGTGATTGTGCCAACAGCACTGTATGGGGCAGAAACATGGAACATAAGAGAAGAAGAGAGAAGGAGTTTGAATGTGTTTGAGATGAGGTGTCTGAGAAGTATGATGGGGGTTACTAGGCTGGAAAGAGTGAGAAATGAGGAGGTGAGGAGAACAGGGGTGAAAAAGGATTTGGGAGATAGGGTTGATGAAAGAATATTAGGTTGGTTTGGACACATGGAAAGAATGAGTGAAGAAAGACTAGTAAAAGAGGTATGGAAGGCAGATGTGGAGGGAGTGAACATGAGGGGACGTCCTAAGATGAGGTGGATAGATGGGGTGAAGGGGGCTTTGGGGAAGAGGGGAATGTCTGTTGAGGAAGGAAGGGAGAGGACGGAAGACAGAGGTGAGTGGAGAATGGTTGTATATGGATGATGTTGTGATTGCATGAGGAGGAATGGGCAGGGGGGTGGGGGGTGGGGTAGTATGTGTGAGTAAATTTTGACACAGCCCGAAGGGATTTCTCCCCGTCCTCTCCTTATATGCAAGGGGGGACGGAGAGGGGGGGTCGCCGATTAAATGAAGCGGCCTTACTGTGGATGTGCTGTGTCTTGCGACACTGCTTCTGACCCAGGGCAGTGGGCAGGGTGCAGGGATGACCCATCATCCAGGAGGTGCTCAGATGAGAGGGAGGGTGGGAGGGGTGTGGAGTGTATTTAGGGATGAAATGGGTGGGAGTGTTTTTATGCCTTTCCCTTTTTGGCTACCTCCCTTGTAAGGGGGAAAAAGCCTTGGTATATGTATGTATGTATATATGTATATGTGTATATATATATATATATGTATATGTGTGTATATATATATGTGTGTATATATGTGTATATGTATATGTGTATGTGTATATATGTATATGTATATATGTGTATGTATATGTATATGTGTATGTGTATATATGTATATATTTACCTAGTATTTACCTTGTTGTATTTTGCGGGAAGGTGAGCTATGCTCATGGTGTCCCACCATTGTATCTTGCATTGTCTAGTTTGCTTTTAAACTCATGAATGGTTTTTGCGCATACTATTTCATTATCCAGTTTGTTCCTAGTGTCCAAAACTCTATGTGGATTTTTTTTTTTTTTTTTTCTTGTCCTGTGTTTCTCTTGTCCCAGTTAAGTAAGTTCTCTCTATCAAGTATCTCTGTGCCTCTCATGATTCTGTAGATGGTCAGTAGGTCACCTCTCTCTTTCCTTTGCTCCAGTGTCAGTAACTCCAGTTTAGCCAATCTCTCCTTGTATGATAGGTTTGCAAGTGCAGGTGCCATTTTTGTAGCTGCTCTCTGGATACTTTCTATTTTCTTTATATTCTTTTTGGTACTAGGGGACCACAATGTCGCTGCATACTCTAGTCTAGGTCTTATCAATGTAACCAATATTTTTTTTATCATGTGTTTGTCCAAGTATGCAAATGCCACTCTTATTGATCTTAGCAAGTTGTAAGTCTCCCCGACAATTTTGTTAATCTGGTTATCATAGGACAAGTCGTTTGTTATAATTACTCCCAAGTCTTTTTCGGATCCTACTTTCTTTACTTCCTTTGTTCCAGTTGTATATTTTCCTGATATTCTGTTTTTACTTTTTCCAAACTCCATTATGATACACTTCTTACTTTAGTATTCAAGTCCACTTCCCATTTGTGGCTCCAGTTCCATACCCTATTCAGGCCTTCCTGCAGTGCTTCACAGTCCTTATCAGTTTCTACTTTCCTTAACAGTTTGGCATTGTCTGCAAAGAAGCTCATGTAGCAGTTCACGTCCTCGTCCATGTCATTCATATAGATAGCAAACATTATTGGTGCCAGTAGAGATCCTTGCGGTACTCCACTGATCACCTCTTTCCAATCTGAATATTTTTCTCTGAGCACTACTCTCATCTTTCTACAAGTCAGGATGTCCTCCATGCATTTTAGTAGGTTCCTTTGTATTCCTCCTATGTGTTCCAGTTTTTTTTAGTAATTTTCTGTGTGGTACTCTGTCAAAGGCTTTTTGCAAGTCTAGGAATGCACAATCTGCCCATCCATTTCTTTCTTGCACTATGTCTATTAGCCTTGAGTAGAAGCATATTAGGTTTGTGGTGCATGATCTTCCTTGTCTGAACCCAAATTGTCTTGCGTTTAATATGTTGTTGTCCTCCAAATGTTTTACCCATCTATTCTTGATGATTTTCTAACAAATTTTGGCTATAGTGCTTGTTAGTGATACTGGCCTATAGTTGGTGTATGTGTGTGTATATATGTATATGCAAGGTTGACCACGAAGAAAAACTATTAAAGCAGAGCGCTTTTGTGTATTCACATCTTCAGTGCAAATGATACGTAGTGAAAGGTACAAAGGTGCAGACTATATAGGTGGGAAACATGGACGTGCAGACGTCCTGGTGAGAGAGGTGAGGTAGTGCCCATGGACCAACTGTTCGTCCACGTTTACAATGGGTGCGGAAATGTCCTACATACATACATACATATACCAAGGCTTTTTCCCCCTTCCAAGGGAGGTAGCCAAAAAGGGAAAGGCATAAAAACACTCCCACCCATTTCATCCCTAAATACACTCCACACCCCTCCCACCTTCCCTCTCATCTGAGCACCTCCTGGATGACGGGTCATCCCTGCACCCTGCCCACCGCCCTGGGTCAGAAGCAGTGTTGCAAGACACAGTACATCCACAGCAAGGCCGCTTCATTTAATCGGCGACCCCCCCCTCTCCGTCAAATGTCCTACATGGTTACAATTTATACATCTTATAAATTTTCTTTTCAAATAAAGTTGTCTAGTTAATATTATCATTTTTCAGTGCAAATAATACATAGTGAAAGGTACAGAAGTGCAGACAATATGGGTTATAGTGTGGTCCAACTGTGTGCTTACAATGGGTACAAAATATCCTACATGGTTACAACTTGTACACCTTAGGAATTTCTTTACAAATAAAGTTGTCCTACATAGTTACAATTTATACATCTTTTAAATTTCTCTACAAATTTGTCTAGTTTATATTGTCATTTTCAGTGCAAATAAGACATAGTGAAAGGTACAAAGTGGGTTATAGTGTGGACCAGCTGTCCTACATGGTTACAAGTTGTACATCTTGGAAATTTCTTTACAAATAAAGTGGTCTAGTTTGTATAATCCTAGATTAAGGTTTATATTATCATCTTGTGTGGTCTTAATTAAACTGCTTTTGATTACATTTCATTTGACTATATTGTTACTATAAGTTATTATTTTAGCTTCCCAATTAATATGGTGGTTAAAGGTACTGAGGTGTTGGAAAATACCACTGGACATATTTCTATCTTTAACACATTTCTTATGTTGTTTGATTCTAACTTCTAGGTCTTTTGCTGTTTGACCGATGTAGAACTGGTTACATGATTTATAGGGAATTTTGTATATACAACCTTTGGGACAGTTTTTTTTAATTGTTGATGAGGTCTTTTTTAACAGAGTGTTACTATTCTTAAAGGCTACATTAACTTTGAATTTCTTGAGTAACTTGGGGACATTAACTATGTTTTCATTAA
Organism: Oratosquilla oratoria; assembly: GCF_046742065.1. Taxonomy (NCBI): domain Eukaryota; kingdom Metazoa; phylum Arthropoda; class Malacostraca; order Stomatopoda; family Squillidae; genus Oratosquilla; species Oratosquilla oratoria. The sequence continues at coordinate 1,264,434 of NW_027467722.1, forward strand.
AGGGTAATACCAATAAATTGTTATAGACAAAGTGATTGTTTGGATGGGGGCTATGATATGAAGTATCAATGAAATGTTTAGGATATTTCAGTTTGGCACTTATGTCATAGATATTTCTTTTTTCCTCATCAATGTACTCAGGGCTGCAGATGTGTAATGCCCTAAGGAACATCAATGAGAAAACAGATCTTTTTACTTTATCGTGATGAGAAAAGTAGTAATGTATATATAAGCTTACATTAGTTAATTTCCTGTGTATGCTAAATCTGAAGTTTCTGTTCTGTGAATTTTTACATCTAGGAATGGCATTACTCCTTCAATTTCTACTGTAAATTTAATGGAGTGGACTAAGTTGTCGAGTTTGGTAAGGAAATGTGTTATGTTGGTGTTATCCAGCTAAAGGCAGAGAATGTCATCAACATAACGTAGGCATGTGATGTTTACAGGAATGATTTTCCTTAATAAATTTTGTTAAAAAATTCCATATATAAATTACTAAGGACAGGGGAAAAAAGGTTTCCCATGCTCATTCCAAAAGTTTGTGTAGAATTTATTGTCAAATTGGTATTTACAATCTTTAACACATAGTTTGATTAATGCTATGATACAGTTTGTAGGTAACGGTAAAGTATGTTTATCTAGTTCAACTGTTAGAAAATGAAATAAATCATCAACTGGGACTTTGGTGAAAATATATATATAACATCGTAGCTAATTAATTTAGTATTGTAATTTGGTTGTGCATTGTTATGTTTGTCTGAGTTCTAAATTATTATTTACATGGGCTGTGGATATGGTTCCAACCAATGGACTAAGGATAGTTACCCGCCATTTTGAGAGCTTATAGGATGCTGATCATATAGACAAAATTATTGGTCTAATGGGGTTACCTTATAGTAACATATAGTCAAAAGAAATGTAATCAAAAGCAGGTTAATCAAGACCGCAGAAGATGATAATATAAACCTTAATCTAGGATTATATAAACTAGACAACTTTATTTGTAAAGAAATTTCTAAGATGTGTAAGTTGTAACCATGTAGGACAGCTGGTCCACACTATAACCCACTTTGTACCTTTCACTATGTATTATTTGCACTGAAGATAATATAAGCTAGATAGATTTGTAAAGAAATTTCTAAGATGTATAAATTGTAACCATGTAGGACATTTTGTACCCATTGTAAGCACAGACACAGTTGGACCACACTATAACCCATAATGTCTGTACTTCTGTACCTTTCACTGTATTATTCACACTGAAAAATGATAATATAAACTAGACAACTTTATTTGTAAAGAAAATTTATAAGATGTATAACTTGTAACCATGTAGGACATTTCCGCACCCATTGTAAATGCGGAGGGACAGTTGGTCCATGGGTACTACCTCACCTCTCTCACCAGGACGTCTCCACATCCCCCATGTTTCCCACCTATATAGTCTGCACCTTTGTACCTTCCACTATGTATTATTTGCACTGAAGATGTGAATACACGAAAGCGCTCTGCTTTAATAGTTTTTCTTCGTGGTCAACCTTGCATTTTCAAGAACACACGGTTCCAGTGTTTTTTCTGCATATATGTATTTGTGTATGTGTATACAGTGGTAGCGGAAAATTTGGGCGGAAATCGACGAGAGACGAATGTAAATAGTTGTGACATTTAAATAGACATTAAAGACATTTAAGCGGCTCATAACGTAACTTGTTTGCCAAGCGATTTTCTTTTAAACTTGATGACCCTCTCCAAACGTACTGGGATGTATCTTGCCAGATTATCTACGTGTTTCGAACAATATTATATCAAATATCCTGTATATCTATTTTTAGCTTTGCTACAGTCGAAACGTCACGGACCTGAAGCTGGTTTTTTTAATGATATGCCACCCATGCTCTATGGGATTTAGGTCTAGTGAATTCCCAGTCCACTTTTTGAAGTAATCTACACCAGAGTCCTCTAACCACTGGTTAATAGACCAAGCTGTGTGAGCAGGAGCTCCATCCTGCATAAACCAGCAAGCGTTACACTTTTCAAAACCTTCAGGCAGGTTAGCACACAATAACTCCAAATAACTGTGCTGATTTACGTTCTCATTTTGTTCAAGAAACACTAAATTGCCAACTCCACCAAACACACAGTACCCCCGACACCATAACACTTGGTGCATGTTTCAACACTTCAGCTGTATAGCGGGGGTCATTAGGGTCCGACCCCTGGGGCGCCTCATACGTTTCGACCTACGGCTTGACGACACCACAAACGTTGACTTTTCACTCCACAACACTTTTGTCCCAGTCTTCTAGGGTCCAATCCTTATATTTCTTGCAAAAAGATATGCCATCGCGTATGTTTTTTGCATTCAAGAGGGGAAGAACCTTAGTACAACAACCACAAACACGATATTGTAAATCTTTGGCTAAACGATCAGAAATACATCTTACAGACACATCCTGCAGTGGAGGGTTATTTTCCTTTAGTTTTCGAGCTGTGAGTGTTGGATCTTTATCCAACTGCCTCCTAATAACCTTAGAAGTACGATTTGATATCTTCCTTGGCTGACCAGAGCAAGGCTTTTGGGTAGGAGTGGCGTCACCTTCTCCGTCTCGAAATTTCTTGGTCCACTTTTGGATTTGCCGCATTCCAATTCCCACACGAGTGACTATGTCTTTACACTTATAACCTTCCTTATAGAGGGTTATAATAGCAACAATTGTGTCTCTTCATTACTCTTTATCGAGGCACAAAAACAGACCACCGTAAAAAATTGACTAGTCCATGTGAGAGATATTTACAAACACCATGTGGTCCTGAGAGCGGCTAAACAAAGTTGTCAGGTGGTACGTATTGTCTCGTTAAATTAACGGTATAGACACTAGCACTAGAAAATATCAAAGAGTTTGAACGGAAAGGGGTATTTTAGGGGGTTTTTGAGTTTAGCAAAAGGTTTGGGCACCTATAATTTTGCGCCCAAACTTTCCGCTACAACTGTATATGTGTGTGTGTGTGTGTGTATATATATATATATATATATATATATATATATATGTATATGTATGTGTGTATTTACCTAGTTGTATTTTATGGGAAGGGGAGCTAGGCTCGTCTTTGTATCTCATTTTATCTAAACTATTTTTAAATTCATGTATTGTTTTTGCACACACTACTTTCTCATCTAATTTGTTCCAACTGTCTATTACTGTGTGAGGAAAGCTGTTCTTTTTCAGATCTCTTCTATAGCTGTCTTTCTTTATTTTCTTTCCGTGTCCTCTTGTATTTCTATCATCCCATTTTATTAGATCTTCTCTATCAATAATTTCTATGCCTTTCATGATTCTGTAAATAGCTATCAAATCTCCTCTCTCTCTTCTTTGCTCTAGTGTCTGTAGCTCAAGTTTTGCTGGTCTCTCTTCATATGATAGTTTTGAGAGTGGTGCCAATTTTGTAATTGCTCTTTGTATTCTTTCAAGTTTTTTTATACATTTTTTGTACTTGGTGACCACATCGTTGCTGCATATTCAATCTTGGTCTTATCAGAGTGATTAGTATTTTCTTCACCATTTCTTCATCCAGGTATGTAAATGCCACTTTGATTGTTCTTATTATATTGATATGTATGTGTATATATATGTACATGTGTATATATGTATATATGTGTATATATAAATGTATATATGTGTATATATAAATGTATATATGTGTATATATAAATGTATATATGTGTATATATAAATGTATATACAGTATATGTTGCTTAAAGGAGCATGGTTACTATCCAGGGATGGATCAGATGTGGAAATAGGAGACCTATTAATCAAGTCAGTACGGCAAAAATACTGTAATGTTGTCTTGTATAGTTTAAGATGGTCATGTACATGAAAAATTGTTGGGGTATCCTTTTGAAACAAGTTCAAGCTTGTCACAGTTGGTAGAATAAATTGCAAAAAAATTCAAATATAAAAACACAGAGGGGTCGCTTAGATCTTTTACAATATTGGTTACCACTCTCAGTTTCTCTTGTCTTTCAATGTGTGCAAAATATTCTTTTAATGCATCCCATTGTTCTATAATTCTTTCTACTGCTTGCTGGAGTGACAGCCAACAGGTTTGGCAAGGATGGAGCACTTTATATGGTTTAACATGTAGTAATGTCTGGAAACGTTTGAATTCATACTTTCGTTTGGTGCTGTATGCAAAATATGTATAGATGTTTCTAATTACATCTTCACAATGTCTGGGGAGTGTTTTAGCCGCCTCTGATGCACAAAGATGGAGTTACAAATGCATTTAAATATACTAATTCCTGGAAATGTTTGCTTCAACCTGCTACTCAAAGAATTATAGTCCCCCATGATGTTTGAGGCACCATCAGCAGTGAAACCAATCAAATTATTGAGAGGAATAGCGTGAGTGTGTAAGGTATTGACCAACATCTTATATAGTGACAGTCCAGTCGAACCACACATCTCATCATTTGCACCATAGATGTTGATTAGATCCAGCATCCTTGAAACAATGGCCCCTTGATTGCATCATAATATTTCACAATCATTGTTAAGTATTTTGTTGCACTAACATCTGTTGACTTGTCAAGAATTACTGAAAATTTGTTTTGCCTCAAGTCTCTCACCATTTCCTCTGAGATAAGACCCTACCTTTTTTGCTACATCAGTACATTTTGTTCTTTTCTTGTGTAGTCCTTTTGCAATGGCAGAATCAGGAAACATTGCTTTGCAGAGGTCAGCCATGTGGTCAGCAAGAAGGAAGGGCAAGTTATGCTCAGCTATAAAGCAAATCATCAAAATATATGCCGAGCTGATCTGTGCACTAAGATCCGGATGTTCTCTTCGATCTTCCGGGATAGAACTGGCGGCATGAATCTCTGTATTCTGTAAAACATGGCACGATTAATTAAGGAAGTGATGTCACACCAGAGTAAAACGAGCAAACAAAATGATAATTCATGTTGTTTGTGAATTTTATCAAGCCTTCACTCCAACCAAAGGACGTCTTACAATGGTCCCTAACTGGACAGATTAACAGCATTAGCACCTTACCATGTGTCTTTTTACTGTCGTCAGATTGCTTGCAAAGGTTTTCTGACACGTCAGACAATAAGCTTTTGTTGGATCTCCATCTACCTTGGCCAACCATGGCTTGAATCCCGCCATCTCCATCCATGCGTCTCTCAGCTTCTGTTTATTAGTCATGATATATAATCTGAAGTAAACCATGAAATTTAAAATACACAAGTTCAAGATATGCATTCCATTTTCTTTGGAGTGCCTCCCATTCAGAAGAATTTATTGTAAAGGGGTAACTTAGTCAGATTCAGTACACTCATGAAAGATTACTTACTTGTGATACTTTGACTGTTTAGAGGACTATTATTTTGTGTGTGTTATGCATGCAGTAGTATTAGAGAAAATTAAATCAGTTGAACACAGTAGCAAATAGGCAGGGCTCGTCTCGGAGTGATCCTTGAAGTGCGGCTATTAAGAAGGCAACCACAAAACTGACCAGTTCTGCTTCATAGTTCGAATGAATTTTGCCTCGGTTTGCATATTTTCTACAATAGTTTGCCAGTGCACTGCACAGTTATGTTCAGAAATATGTGTGAACATAGTAAAAAAAAGATATCCAACGTAAAAAGCTGAATTTTCTATGAGGAATTTTATTCTACTGAAAGAGGAATTTGATATTACCCTATTATGTCCTCTCCTTATATGCAAAGGGGGACGGAGAGGGGGGGTCGCCGATTAAATGAAGCGGCCTTGCTGTGGATGTACTGTGTCTTGCGACACTGCTTCTGACCCAGGGCGGTGGGCAGGGTGCAGGGATGACCCGTCATCCAGGAGGTGCTCAGATGAGAGGAAGGGTGGGAGGGGTGTGGAGTGTATTTAGGGATGAAATGGGTGGGAGTGTTTTTATGCCTTTCCCTTTTTGGCTACCTCCCTTGGAAGGGGGAAAAAGCCTTGGTATATGCTAATGTCTGCTAAATATATTTGTAGTAAGCATCAATCAAATGAATACAATTTGTTAATTACTTTTTATAACATCTGTATTAATAACAGTTACATATTATATAGATAGGTATTTATGTCGATCTTTTGCCAAGTGGCAGATGAGGAAAAAAAAGCTACAGGCAGTTGCCAGATGTCATTATTCTACATTCCGCAGCAAAAATTCTACGAACGGCAACACTGGGGTGGGCACGGTGCGCGTGTTTTTATGACGTCTGATGTTCCTACTTTTGTCTCTTCAAATTTGAAAACAATTGCTACACGCATTGCGTTTATATTTCAACTTCATTCAATGGCTTATCAAAAAACGGACAGAACTTTTTTGGTTACCTTGTAATTATACATTTCTTTTTATCTGCTAAGTCTCTTACTACAGAGATCGAAAAGTGCACATCAAAAAGAAAACACATCTAAAATATGTAAAATATTGGTTGAACTAGAACTATTAAATGTGAAAATTTATTCAGTATGCATGAATCAATATGTACAAATTCAAAAAGGATATTACAACATATGCTCAAAATGGCCACCATCTTCATTAATGCATGCCCGAACTCTTTTTACCATATTTGAGGCTACTTTACGAAGCGTGTTTACACTAATGTTGTTAATCTCCACTGTAATATTCATCTTTAGTTCATCTAGGGTGCGGGGCCTATTTCGATAGACCTTTCCTTTAAGGTAACCCCACAAAAATAATCTGGTGATGATAAGTCAGGTGAACGTGGGGGCCTCAGTCTCTTAAGGGCCCCATTCACGACAACGATTTTCAACCCCAACCCAGATTTCGAACATGGTCGGGGTTGGAGTTGTGGTTGGCGGCTTCGCCACTCACTGCAACAACCAGTTGTCCAATTTTTCGCAGTTGATCCGCAGTTCTATTGTGACAAGATGTCTGATCTCGACTCTGACGATCTTTTTAATATTGCTGTTTTTTTAGAGGCAGATAGAAAGCGCAAAAAAAAGTCAGTGGTGTAAGTCTTGGCTTCAAAAAAGAAACAAGCTATCCCATAATCAATTATTAGAGGAACTGAGACGAGCCTAAAGACTATATGAACTATTTAAGAATGGATGAATCCACATTTTTAGAACTTCTGTCCTTGGTAACACCAATCATAAAAAAACAGGATACGATGATGAGGAAGGCTATTACACCTCATGAACGTCTCGTATGTACATTATGATTCCTAGCAACAAGGAGGTCATATGAAGACCTCAAATTTTCCTCCATACAGTTCTTAACGAGCCAATTTTTTTAACTACATCATCACGCGTAACTGCGGGGTTTATTTCCTTAAATTTTGAATTGAGTATTTCATAAGCATTGTTTTTCATTATTTTATTCGAGTATTCTTTACTTTTAACTTTCCATAGGCATGGATGTTGACGGTATATCTCAATAATCTCTTACGAAATCTTTACTGTACGCTTCCATTTTTTAGTTATGCAGCACATCACTGTTTACTGTAGTTTCAAAGAACAAAGGTCCCACTATTCGACGACGTGATACAGCACACCACACTCCAATTTTCTCACAGTGCAAAGGTTTTTCGTGCAAGGCATGAGGATTTTCGGCAGACCAGATTCTTGTGTTTTGGCTGTTGACATAGCCACTAAGGTGAAACCACGCCTCATCAGTATTTCATAAGCATTGTTTTTCATTATTTTATTCGAGTATTCTTTACTTTTAACTTTCCATGGGCATGGATGTTGATGGTATATCTCAATAATCTCTTATGAAATCTTTACTGTACGCTTCCATTTTTTTAGTTAGGCAGCACAACTATAGCTACAAACGCACGGTACGAAATTTGGGGTACAAGCGATAGATTTGGTTGTCTGCACCCATCCACCACTCCAACCCCAACACAGACATAAAGCTCTACCCACAAAATATCAGGAAAATCTGAACAACTCCAACCCCCAACCACGACCTGCAAATCGGGGCACATCTATAGCTACAAACGCACGGTACGAAATTTTGGGCACAAGTGATAGATTTGGTGGTCCGCACTCATCCACTACTCCAACCCCAACACAGACATAAAGCTCCACCCACAAAATATCAGGAAAATCTGAACGACTCCAACCCCAACCACGACCTGCAAATTGGGGTTGCAATGTAGGTTGTTGGAGCCCATCCACGAGAAAATTTGGTCTGGGTTGGGGTTGAAAATCGTTGTCGTAAATGGGGCCCTTTAGAGATGATCTGCTCGCCGAAAAACTTGTGTAAAAAATCCATACTTGCTTTGGATGTGTGACATGTAGCCCCGTTTTGCTGCAACCAGCAATAACGCTCACTTTCTTCCAGCAATGCAATAAACTGGGTAATGATGTCCTGGTACACATCACTGTTTACTGTAGTTTCGAAGAACAAAGGTCCCACTATTCGACGACGTGATACAGCACACCACACTCCAATTTTCTCATAGTGCAAAGGTTTTTCGTGCAAGGCATGAGGATTTTCGGCAGACCAGATTCTTGTGTTTTGGCTGTTGACATAGCCACTAAAGTGAAACCATGCCTCATCAGTGAAGAAAACACAGTCAAGCTCTGCAACTCCATGGTTATCAACAAATGACCGAAACCATCTACAGTACTCTTTACGCTTTATTTTATCTGGTGGCTTCAATTCCTGAACACAGCGAACATGATATGCACGTAAATTGAACTTTTTCATCGCTTTCTGAGCACTTCCATATGAAATCTGAGATTGTGCTAAAAGTCTCAAACTTTTTGAAGGCGAACGCTGCATCGCATCTCTAACTTCACCAAGTTTAGCATCAGTCAGAATTTTTGGTCTACCGATTCTCTTCTTGTCAGCTACAGATCCTGTTTCCCGGAAACGGGCTATTAATCTTGTGATTGTGGAATTTTTAGGCGCTTTGACACCTGGATATTTTTCACGAAATTCATTTACAACACGTGCATATGAATGACTAGAAGATAATGTTCAACAATAAAGACTCGCTGCTCTTGGGAAAATGACATGTCTACTGCGCAAAGAACTTCACTATGCTCACAACACCATGTGACTGAACCAATACAAATCACGTGCACGTTTCTTGTTGATACCCCTGTGGCGCCATCTTGCTGTAGTAGATGGAACTAACTCGATTAAATTTCCCTATACTAGCTGTTTTATTTTGATGTGCGCGACTTTTCGATCTCTATATATTCTCCTTCTCCCTCATTACTTTAATAACTGTATTTTCAGTTTGTTCTTTCATCTGTGTCACTATGTCGTTAAATACAATTTTATTGTTTTCTTGGACTTTCTTCCAACCCTGTACTTCTTTTGCTATGGACTCTTTATTCTCTCAATTATTCCTCCTTAATCCCTCATTTTCATCTTTTACTTCCTTTAACTGTTTTTACCAGTTCTACTTCTTTGGTTAAGTTTTGGTTTTCCTTCTTTAATTGTTCCAATTTATCAACTCGCTGTGCAATCTATGAGTTGACCTAGCCTACTTTCCCAGTGTTGAGCCATTTTTTCTAGTCTTTCCTCTAGGTTTGCTAATCGGGGGAGGTTGGCACCCCCCCCCCTTCATTAAATCCATTGAAATTATTGTCTTCACTTTCCATTTTGTTGTTCTTAGTTATATTTCTAAACTTAATGATTTTACTGAAATTATTCGCTTCTCCCACGTCCGCTGAGGATCTGTTGACATTCTTTTTCCCGTCAGATGGCGCACGTGCGCCTCCCTCCTCATTTCCTTCCATTTCCCCCAGTAAACCCCCCCCCTTCTCTTTTTCCATGACCTTCCCACTACACCACGAGCTTTCCCCTTCCCTGTAAATACAAAAAGGTACTTGTTGAGATCCACGAAAATTTCCCTTCTTCGGAGCTCCAATCTTCGCCGTGAATCAGTCTGCGTGTGTGTATATATATATATATATATATATATGTATATATATGTATGTATATGTATATTTTCTTGTAGGCAGACGAGGTTAAAGGATATTGAAGATTCATTTTTTATAAGTTTCTTCCGTATACTCTCTATACGATGTACAGTTGACCTATCTTGTTCAGTAAGTTTTTCCAATAATTCGCGAATTGTGGCCGATGTTTCGGAACTTTTGTTCCATCTTCAAGGACGAAGTGTGGTGTCTCGTTGTGTATGCTGCGTATATACGGGACTTGTGGATCATAGGGGTTGTAGTGGGGACTGAGGTTGTTGCCGATTGGCTGAAGCGGGCCAATAAGCGTGTGGAATATTTTATCACAGGTTACCTCTTTTGGTGATCGAAGCATCGGGGTCCATCGAACTTCTAGAGGTCATTCTTTTGACTGAGGGCAAGGTTTGAAGAGCTTCCACTTGAATATTAAATAATGACTGTTTTATTTGAATATGTAGGGCTTCTAGTATCAGCAACCTGCGGGGATCCTGTTATGTCTATTATTTTGGTGTTCTGATCAAGGTCTTTTCTTGTTAAAGGTCTGTTGTGTATGGAAGTGAAGTGTGATTTAATAGCTCCATTGCTAAGATGACATGTCAAGCGCATTGGTAGTTTTGTGGTTGTCGTACCAATATATGAGTGGGACCCACATTTCTCACTTGTAATTGTATTGGTAAACAATGTGGTCTTCTTGTAGAGGTGTTTTTGTGGTATTGAGTCGATTGCATATAATTAGCTGGACAGTCTTTGTTCTGTAGTATATTATGATTTGGATGTGTTTCGTTGTTGTTGTTGTTGTTGTCGTTCCCTAGACTGTCTGTCCGAGCAGTCCCGTCTCCCCAAGGAAGGCCACAGCCGAAACTGGGTTTTCCCACAAATCCTTTATAGAGTGTATGTTGTGTTGTTTGCGTGCATGATTGTGTATAATGCAGTCTTCCATTATGTGTTGTATGGTATGGGGTGAAGTGTTACATCCTGGGCAGCTGTTCACAACACGGTCGTCCAGCCTCTTCTGGTAGCTTAGAAGTGCTGGGTGGTGACCGCATCGCAGTCTGGCCAAGTGGACTCTGTCCTTACGTGGGAGAGAGGATTCAGAAGGGTGGATATCAGGGGGTCTGGCATGCAGCAGTGTGTTGTCTTTCAGTGTGTTAATGGAGCGGTGAGTGATATGATTATGAATATGTTTCCGGAGGCTGGTTTTTGGTGGTTGTGGAGGAAGAGAAGAGAGTATCTGTGAGTAATAAAGGTCTATGGGTGTAGTTTTAATGTTTCTTGGTGTGTGTGGGTGTTCTGCTATGTAGTGTAGCGGGTGTGATGTGTTTGTGGTGGCTGCAGCAAGTGTTTGTGTGCCTCTCATGTCGAGGTGGTCCTTGACTTTGAGGACTTTTGTTTCATGGTGTAAATGGTCTGTAGGTGATGTATTTGTGCAGCCTGTAATTGTTTTTAGGGCTTTGTTTTGTATGATTTGAAGGGTGTTGTGGTGTGTCTCACTGAGATTAGGAGCCCATGCAGGACTCGCATAATTCATCACTGAGCGTATGCATTGTTTGTATATTGTTATATTAGTTTCTTTGTTTTGTCCAAATGTTGTTCCAGTGATTGACTTAAGTGCGTTAAGTCTAGGTGTGCATTTGTTTTTTATGTTTGTGAGGTGTTGTTTGAAAGACATGGATGTATCGTATTTTACACCAAGAATTTTCGGTGTGTTTGTGTGTGGTATTAGAGTGTTGTTGATGTAGAGATGAGGTATGTATTTGTGTTCTTTTGTCCAGTTGGTGAGAAGTGTTGCTGTAGATTTGGTTGGAGCTATTTTGAGTCTGTTTGTGATGAACCATGTGTTGAGTGTGTCAAGGTAAGGCTGGATTATTTCTGCAGCTTTGTCTGTGTTACGATGTGTGCATGTGATTGTTATGTCGTCTGCGTAGGAAGAGATTTGTATTTCTGAGGTGTCTGGCGTGGGTAAGTCATGCATGTATAGATTAAATAATGTGGGGGATAGAACTGAGCCCTGTGGTACTCCGTTCTTAATGTTTCTGATGTGCGATGATTGGCCATTATATGACACATGAGCATTCCTGCCTGCCAGATAATTGGCCAGCCATCTTTTGGTGTTATTGTGCATGTCTGTGTTATATATTTTATTTGTTAGGTTGTGGCGGGGGATAGCATCAAAAGCTTTACTAATGTCCAATGTTATAAGAAGTGTTCTGTGGTGGGGCCTATCTGAATTGATGCCATCTAAAATTCTTTGTGTGAGGTTTGTCAGAAGAGTGTTTGTGGAGTGTAGTGGCCTAAAACCGTGTTGTGAGTCAGCAAGGGGAATATATGGTGTGACAAGTTTAAGTATTAGGCGTTCAATGACTTTAGAGGGGGTGCAGAGAAGTGTGATTGGGCGGTGCGATGTTGGGATTGTTGGGTCTTTGTTCGGTTTTGGAATGGTGATTATTTTACCATGCTTCCAGATGTCGGGTATAGTGTTGTGTGAATAGCTGTAGTTTGCAATGTTTGTGAGTGCGTGTATACCTTGTGGTCCAATGTGTTTTAGGTAGATGTTGCTTATGTTATCAGGGCCACAGGCAGATGAGTGCTTGAGACTATGCATTATGAGTTTTGTCTGACTGTCTATGAAGGGTGTATAGTCTGAGTCTGTGGGAAAGTCTTTCTTACGTCGAATGGTGCGTCGGTCGTCAGGGTGAGATGTAAGATGGCTCGTCTGTGCAAAATGACGTATGAGTGCGTTTGCTTGTTGTTTGTTTGAGGGTAGATTATCTGTTGTTGTGATTATTGCTGCGTGAGAGCGTGTAGTGTTAGTGTTGGATAGTGTGATGCTGTTGAGTGTTTTGTACAATTTGCTGGTGTTTGTTTTGTGATCAAGTGTATTGATAAAGTTTTGCCAATTTTGTGTTTTTTGTTCATGTATTTTATTGGCAATCACAGTGTTTAGTGTTTGTATTTGGTCTGCTATGTTTTGAGGGATAGGTGTGGGGGTATCGTGTTTAAGTGTGTCACGTTGTCTGATGAGGCCTTGGATTTCTGGTGTGAAGTTGGGGTTGTGTGATTTTCTGTTGCCTCTAGGGATGTATCTCTTGTCTGCGTTTTGTATGATTGTATTAAAAGCGTGCACAGCATTGTTTATGTTTGTGATTGGTGTACTGTTAAGTGTTTCAAAATGTTGTTCTGTCTCTTCATTAAAGGCTTCCCAGTTAGCTCTCTTGTAATTGGTGTAAGTGTGTCTGTGGCCAGCTGGGGTGCATCTTGTTTTGGTGGTGATGATGATTGGAAGGTGGTCAGAACCAAGGGCTCCGACCACTCTCCATGATGTTGTTGGGGTTAGGCAGGGGGAGCAAAAGGTGATATCAGGAGAGGAGGGAGTGTAGAGGGCTTGGTATGGGATATGTGTATGATTATGCGTGTTGTTCATGATAGTCAATGAGTCGAATTGAGTCTGTATATCAAGCCCTCTGTCTGTGTCAGGGTTGTCGACAAACCAGGCAGACGACTTGGCGTTGAAGTCACCACCCATGATCAGGTTGGGGATTGAGGTTAGTTGGCTGAGTTGAGGTCTGAAGGTGTTTGGAACTGTGGGGGATGATTGGGGGGGAATGTACATGTTAACTATTGTTAGTGTTGAATTGTTGCCTGTGCGGATACGAATGGATTGGGTTTCTGTTGTGTTATCTGTGGTAGGGAGGAGAATTTTGGTTGTGGCACTTGTGTCCACAAAACAGATGGAATGGTGGATCAGGGTGATGAGTCCACCGCCATTGCCGTCAGTCCGGTCTTGTCTGATGGTGGTGTAATTATGAAATGATGGTGTTTTGTGTGAGTGTCTTAATTTTGTTTCTTGTAGAATTGCAATGTGTATGTTGTGTTGTTTAAGAAAGTGTTCAAGTTCATGTTTTTTAGTGTTAATACCGTCAATGTTGTGTTGTAATATGTTGATGTTGTGTGTTTTGTATGTGTTGTATGTTGCCGTTTGGGGTTGAGGTTGGGGTGGTAGTGGGGAAGGTGTAGGATCTGGGTCAGAGGGGGGGAAAGGAGAGATCGGGGACAAAGGAAGGGGAGTACTAATCGGGGGTAAGGGCAAAGGGAAATTGGGAGTGGGTAAGGGTGTTGGCTGTGGTTGGGGAGGTGGGATTGGGGTTACTGGAGGGCAGGTAGAACATGTCCAAGTGTTTGTGTATTGGTTTGTGTCAGCAAGTGTTGTACAAGTGAGGATGTGTTTCGTTGGGTCAGTTGGTTGTACATTTTTTTTAATGATATCCTTGACAATTTTTTCTTCTGACTTGTATTCATGTATATCTTGATGTATTTTTGTTTGCTGTGTTGTTTCCATTGTTATACCATTTGTTAAGATATGATTGGATTGTATGAGAGACATCCGAGTTGTTGTATCCGTTATTGACAAGGACTTTGGTGACTTTCTATTTCTTGATGGGTTTGAGCCCAGGTGGAACAATGGGAAAGGGCCCTTCTGACATAAGCGCTAATGGTGGACCATACATAGCGCTTAGGACATTCGATGTTCCCGTTCAGGCAGAGTCCGGCATTGGTTGGCGGCGACAAGGACGTCTAGGAAAGGGAGATGTCCATTATTGTCTTCTTCATACATAAAGTTGAGATTGGAGGCTGTAATAGATCGTCTCCTTAAGTCTTTGAGTTCGTCGGGATCTTTTATCTATACGAATATATCATCTACATATCTGCAGTATATAGACGGCCGGTCTGCTGTAAGAACTTTGGTCTCGATGGTTCCCATGTAGAAATTAGCGAACAGTACACCTAGAGGGCTGCCCATTGCTACTCTGTCGATTTGTTTGTACATTAGTCCGCTGGGTGAGGTGAAAGGGGCCTCTTTTGTATACAGTAGATTACTGAAAGCTCCTTCAGGGTTTTCTCTGGGATGTCAAGTGGTTTGGTTTAAAGTGTTGTGGTACACTCGTTTAAGTATGAAATCTATGTTCTTGTTTATGGGGACATTTGTGAAGAGACTTTTTATGTCTTAACGAAGCGATGATTGCATCATGTACGGGAGGGGAGTCACATAAGATTTCTAGGAAATCGGAGGCTGAGGAGAGGGTGTAAGTACTTGGGACGTATTGGGAGGAGGAGCTCATTTATATATATGTATGTATATGTGTATATATATGTATATAATGTATATATGATATATATATATATAAATATGTATATATATGTAGATGTATGTATATGTATGTATGTATATGTATATATGCATATGTATGTATATGTATATATTTGTATGTGTATGTATATATATGTATGTATATATGTATATGTATGTACTGTATATATATGTGTATATATATATATATGTATATGTATGTATATATGTCTATGTATGTATATATGTCTATGTATGTATGTATATATGTATGTATGTATATATGGATGTATAGGTAATGTATATGTATGTATATATGTATATGTATGTATGTATATATGTATATGTATGTATATATATGTATGTATATATGTGTATGTATATATGTATATGTATGTATATATATGTATGTATGTATATATGTATATGTACTGTATGTATATATGTATATGTACGTATATGTGTATGTATATATGTATATGTATGTATATGTGTATGTATATATGTATATGTATGTATATATGTATGTATATATGTATATGTATGTATACATATACATATACCAAGGCATTTTCCCCCTTCCAAGGGAGGTAGCCAAAAAGGGAAAGGCATAAAAACACTCCCACCCATTTCATCCCTAAATACACTCCACACCCCTCCCACCCTCCCTCTCATCTGAGCACCTCCTGGATGATGGGTCATCCCTGCACCCTGCCCACCGCCCTGGGTCAGAAGCAGTGTCGCAAGACACAGCACATCCACAGCAAGGCCGCTTTATTTAATCGGCGACCCCCCCTCTCCGTCCCCCCTTGCATATAAGGAGAGGACGGGGAGAAATCCCTTCGGGCTGCGTCAAAATTTACTCACACATACTACCCCACCCCTCACCCCCCGCCCATTCCTCCTTATGCAATCACAACATCATCCATATACAACCATTCTCCACTCACCTCTGTCTTCCGTCCTCTCCCTTCCTTCCTCAACAGACATTCCCCTCTTCCCCAAAGCCCCCTTCACCCCATCCATCCACCTCATCCTAGGACGTCCCCTCATGTTCACTCCCTCCACATCTGCCTTCAATACCTCTGTTACTAGTCTTTCTTCACTCATTCTTTCCATGTGTCCAAACCATCCTAATATTCTTTCATCAACCCTATCTCCCAAATCCTTTTTCACCCCTGTTCTCCTCCTCACCTCCTCACCTCCTCATTTCTCACTCTATCCAGCCTAGTAACCCCCACCATACTTCTCAGACACCTCATCTCAAACACATTCAAACTCCTCTCTTCTTCTCTTATGTTCCACGTTTCTGCCCCATACAGTGTTGTTGGCACAATCACTCCTTCATACAGTCTCCTCTTCGCATCCATTCCCAAATGTTTATTCCTCATTACACTCTTTAATCCACCAAGGCATTTACTCGCTTCCCTCAATCTACATTCTACCTCCACCTTCACTCCACCTTTTCCTGCTACACTTGCACCCAAGTATCTAAAACTATCCACTTCCTCCAGTCGCTCTCCCTTAATGTTCACTTCCAGTCCACTGCCACTCTCACCCCTTGTACATCTCATCACCTTACTTTTACCCACATTTATCTTTAGCTTTCTTCTATCACATACTCTCCCAAACTCTGCCACCAGCTTCCTCAATCCCTCCTCTGACCCTGCCACAAGCGCAGTGTCGTCCGCAAACAACAGCTGGCTCACCTCCCACTTTTCTCCATTTTCTTCAACCATCTCCAATCCCTGACCCACTACCCTAGCATTCACCTCTCGCACCACCCCATCCATGTATAAGTTGAACAGCCAGGGCAACATAACGCATCCCTGACGAAGTCCCACCTTCACTTCAAACCACTCACTCTCTCCATTTCTAATCCTGACACAAGCTCTACTACTCTCATAAAAACTCTTGACAGCTCCCAAAAGCTTTCCTCCTATCCCATAGATCTGCATAACCTCCCACAGTGCCTTTCTGTCTACCCTATCATAGGCCTTTTCCAGATCCATAAAAGCCCAAAAAACATCCTTCCCCTTTCCTATAGCTTTCTCACATATCTGTCTTACCACAAAGATCTGATCTACACAACCTCTACCTGTCCTAAATCTACACTGTTCCTCACCAATTACTCCTTCTGTTCCTCTCCTAATCCTCTCAATTAAGATCCTCCCATAATCCTTCCCTACTACACTTAACAGGCTAATCCCTCTGAAACTACTACATTCACACTTGTCCCCTTTTCCCTTGTAAAGAGGAACTATACAGGCACTTCTCCAGTCCTCCGGTACTCTACCCTCTCTCCAGCAAACATTAAATAACCTCACCAACCAGTCCACCATCACTGAACCTCCCTTTTTCAGACATTCTGCATGGCATCCATCCAGACCAGGTGCCTTACCTGCTTTCATCATCTTTACAACTGCCTTCACCTCATCCTTCCTTATTTCTCCTCCATTCTCCTCACTCATCACTCTCATTTTCTTCACATTTCCCACTGCAGCTATCTTTCCTTCCCTATCCTCCTTCACATTTAGCAACTCCCTAAAATATTCTGCCCATCTTCCCCTTACTGCCATCTCTTCCATTATCATCTCTCCATCTGTACCTTTTACCTTTTCTTCCCTACTTGATTCGCCTCCTCTTCCTCTCTTAATTTCTTTCCAAAACATCTTTTTATTACTTTCAAAATTTTCTGTCATACTCCTACCCCATTTCACATCTGCTCTCCTCTTTGCCTCCTTTACCTTTTGCTTTACTTCTCTTTTCTTTTCTTTGTACGTCTCATATGACTCCCCTGTCCTCTTTTGTAACCAATCTATGAATGCTCGCTTCTTCTCTTCTACAACCTTCTTTGTTTCCTCATCCCACCATTCACTGCCCTTTCTTCTATTTCCCCCTGTCCTTCTTGTTCCACACATCATCCTTGCACACTTTAAGACTCCCTCCTTGAACCATCCCCATTCCTCCTCCACACCCATCTCTGCTCCATCCTTTACTCCCTCCCACTCCTCCTTCAGCTTCTTTTTGTACTCCTTCTTCTTTTCCTTTTCATTCAAGGAGTTGTCTCTAAGAACCTCCCTACCTTTTGTCCCTTTCCTCTTTCTCCATCTATCCTCCACTCTCAGCTTACCTTCCACCAAAAAATGATCTGATATTCCCCCACCCTCTCCCCTTAGCACATGTACATCCTTAACTCTTCCTATCATAATCCTATTTACCACTACATAATCCATTAGTGCTCTATCTACCACCCTTCCCTCCACCACCCTCTCCCATGTGTACTTATGCTTGACTTTCTTCCGAAACACTGTATTTGCTATCATCAACTCTCTAGACACATTTCCACCATCAACTCTCCACTACGATTCTTTCCTGGAACTCCACACTTCCCAACCACTCCATCGATTGGACCATTTCCCACCCTAGCATTAAGGTCTCCCAGTACTATTACATTGACATTTCTTCCTAAACCCTCTATGCACTCATTTAAATCTATCCAAAAGGCCTCCCTTTCTTCCACGCTCTTCTCACTGCCAGGTCCATATGCACTTACAAAGACCCACATCTCCTTTCCCAGTTTCACCTTCATCCACATTATCCTTGAGGAAACCTCCTTCCACTCCACTACCTGTTTACCTATCTCCTCACTTACTAGAATAGCCACCCCTTCCCTCCCTCGCCCTCTCTTCACTCCTGATAACCTCCCACTTACACTCCCAAACTTACACTCACCCTTCCCTTTCAACTTAGTTTCACTCAAAGCCAACACATCCATCTTTCTTCTCACAAACATACTACCAATCTCTTCCCTGTTACTCTCATCTGTACCACATCCACGCACATTAAAAGACCCAAACCTTAGGGTGCTGGCCCGAGGCCCTCCAGCACCCCTTATGCCTTCACTTTTCTTTTTAGGATATGTGCCCCGTGGGGCTACA
The DNA here is from genome assembly GCF_046742065.1 of Oratosquilla oratoria. NCBI lineage: Eukaryota > Metazoa > Arthropoda > Malacostraca > Stomatopoda > Squillidae > Oratosquilla > Oratosquilla oratoria. The sequence continues at coordinate 1,283,426 of NW_027467722.1, forward strand.
GGGAGAAGGATGCCTAGTCCCTCTCCCCGTCCCTTTCTTCTCGCCTCTTACGATCCAAGTGGGATACTTGGTGGCAGTATTCTTTTCCCCCACCACAGGGTATATGTATGTATATGTATATATGTATGTATATGTATGTATATATGTATATGTATGTATATATGTGTATGTATGTATATATGTGTATGTATATATGGATATGTATGTATATATATATTGTTATGGCTCAGGCTGGAAAGATATTTGTTAACCACAATGGCATACAGAGTGCCCAAGCCACAACAAAGTTAGAAGGGGGATATAGAAGGCATCAGACATTTGGTATGCCAAAAGACAGAGGACAGTATCAACCATTTAATATTTCAGTATGAAATATAATCAAACATACAACATAAGTTAACAAAACAATAATAATATTAATCCTAGCACACACTAAGAATAAACGGGGAATGAGATATGTAGAATGTTTGTGAATGGGTAAAACTGAAACCTGGCACGTTGAGTCGTTGGTTGTCCAAGCAATGATTACTTCAATCCAGAGGGGGCGAAGCTGGCAGCAAGCTAGAAGTGAGTCTGTTGAGTGTGGGGAATGCCTAGCTTTATATAGGGGAACTAGGCTGACGTCTTGGCCAGTGATTGGCTGAGGGCAGTCATTCAGACATAACTGCTGAACTACCGCTTGGCTGCGGAGTGACCGAAGTGGGGGGTGGAGGAGGAGGCTGACTGCTTGTTTCTTCGGAGTAGGATGGCAGTGTAGTAGGAAGGGTGTCATTTAGGTGAATGGGTACTTTGACACCCGGATGGGGTACCGTGTCACCTGGCTAGGGGTAATATCGTGACAACCCCCCCTCCCCCCCACACACACACACACCGAAGACCTCCGAAGGGGAACACGAAGGAGGTTAGCTGACTGGAGCCCGGGAGAAAGTAACTGCTATGATGTCAGGCCCTTTTATGTGGTGGATATCTAGATGGCACTCTTGTAAGGTTAGAGCCCGACGAAGAATCTTCTGATTCTGCAGCTTTGCTTTCTGAATGAAAGCGAGAGGGTTATGGTCGGTGAATATCTTGATAGGTGTTGTTGATGACTGGAGATAACACCAAAACTTCTTGATTGCCAGGACGAGGGATAGGGCTTCCTTCTCTATGGTGGAGTAGCTCTCTTGATGTTTGTTGAGCTTTGCCGAGAAGAAGGCCACAGGATGGAGAATGGTCGAGGTAGGATCAGGTTGTAGCAACACTGTGCCCACTCCAACTCCACTGGCATCTATTTGCAGGTGGAATGGTAGGTGGTAGTTAGGCGTCTTTAGCACCGGTTCGGAAGTCTGGAACGATTTGATGTTCTCGAAAGATGTCTGGCAGGATTGGGACCACTGGAAGGATTTGGCCGAGCTGGTCAGGTCGGTAAGGGGAGCCGCAACGGTGGAGAAGTTCTGGCAGAAGCGGCGATAATAACCGGTCATCCCAAAGAACCTCATCACCTCCTTCCTTGTCCTTGGTGTGGGGAAGGCTAGGATCGCTTCTACGTTGGCTGTTTTGGGCCGCACCGAACCACCACCTACGGTGTGGCCTAGGTAACTCACGGTCCCTCAAGCAAACACGGACTTCTGCAAGTTAATCACCAAGCCCGCCTACTTCAGAAGATGGAATAGACCATCTAGTCGGGTCAAGTGTTCTTCCCAGTTGTCAGCTACCACCGCCACATCGTCGAGATATGCTCCTACTCCAGGTAGACCTTGGATGACAGCATTGATTAACCTCTGGAAGGTAGCAGGGGCATTAGTAAGTCCAAACGCCAACACTCTGTATTGGTACAGACCAAAAGGGGCTACGAAGGCAGAGATGGCTTTCGCTTCTAGGGTTAAGGCTACTTGATAATAGCCTTTGAGCAAGTCTATGGTAGATATGAAAGGGGCATCACCTATGATATCTAGTAACTGTTCAATAAGGGGCAACGGGTATGCATCCCAGACGGTGACATTGTTTATCTTAGGATAGTCTGTACACATACGAAACGTGTTATCTGCCTTTGGTACCAAAAGGCAGGGTGAAGCCCAAGGGGAATGGCTAGGTTCTGCCAAACCATGATCTAGGAGATACTGGACTTCTTTTTTTAAGGATTTCAGTCTTTTCGGGGTTTAGGGGATATGGACGCTGTCTAATGGGAACTTGATTTGTATCTTTTAACTGAATATTATGTTGGAAAACATTGCATAAGCCTGGGTGGTCTAGGGTAATTTCTGGAAACTGTCTAATGACACTGATTAATTGACTTTTTTTGACTTGAGTGAAGCCCATAGAGATACATCCAGGTGGTGCAATGTTTCCCTATTGGAGAAGGCACTGTTGGGCAGGGGGAAATCTGTAGTTGGGGTGCCTGCGATTCACAATAGATATGGGCATGGTCTTGGTATCCTCCTCTGGTGGTCTGGAAAGGTAATGTTTGATAAGATTTATGTGTACCAGCTGCTGTTTTTTTCCTTCTGTCAGGAGTTTCAATGATATAATTTAAAGGTCCTTGTTGTTCTAGGATCTTATATGGACCAAATAACTTTTTATGAAAAGGGTTAGTTGATGGTATTGTAATTAAGTGACTTCAAATTCGAGAACGTTAGAGAACTTACCTGGTTGAGTTCTCTAACTATCGTCGGAACTGAAAGTGTATTCTTGAGGCTTCGATCTAACTGTAGAATTCCCTTACCGAGGTTTATTTGTTGCATCTGGTACCAGAGTTGAAGCTTGTCTGACATTCAGTTAACTAAACGTAGTCTCGTTCGGCTGGGATTCTTAAGAGCTCGTAAAACGACTTCGAAACCACAGGACAACTAATACTTTAAGTAAGTTCTCAAAGTTCCCGATTTGTTAATCAAAATTACAACAGACTTAATTAATAAATAAGAGGGAGGGGGAGTTTAATAATATATCAATAAAAATGACGATAGTGTGGTACAAAGGTACAGGAAAGGTTCCCGATTCCAAATTAAACAAGCTTTCGGGAAATTGCCGTAGCTCAAGGTAAACAATGCAATTCCCGTAACAACAATTACCACAGCCTCCCCGACAACAAAAAGAAAGTGTTTAAGAAATATAACACTTTTGAAAAATAATTATAAGTTTTTGTTTGCTAGAGACCTTACTAGGTCTCTAGAGGCTAGTGCAGTCTTGCGAGTTGGCCTCACAGAGGTAGGTTCCAGTGAAACACAATCGTCTTGTAAAGAGTTAACCTCCTCCAAGTCTGAGACCTCTTCAAAGGGTTCAGACTCTCTAGCCTGAACATTAGGATCCCCAGGGGATTCATCCTCAAGACTGGAACTCAACTCAGTATGGAGCTCTAGAGGGATTAAAAGTTTAATGTTCACTTTAATAGAGTTTCCATCAGGCTTAACTTAAGACAGAGACTGTACGTATCACCTATCACCTTGTCTTGGTCTGGAAAATTTTCCACAATATGAACTAAGGGCCAGAAGGGTCTGGTCTTGAAGTGGAGTTTCAAAAAGGCAATATCACCCTTTTCCCAGCTTCTAGAACTGTGATGTGCAGCTCTATCCCTTTTCCTTAAGCTGACCAAGTACTCTGTAAACCATCGTTTCTCGAATTCTTCATAGAAATAATCCCTACAGTCCATAACCAAGTTGAGAAGAGAAGGGTAGTCTTCTCCTGATTCCCACTCAGGGACTTATTCCAAGTCTCCAAACATCAAGGAAGGAATGCTCCTTCCAATAAGGAAATGATTTGGGGTAATAACATCTACCTCATTTTCACAAGAACGATAAGTTAGTGGTCTATTATTCAAAAATTTTTGAACATCGGACAAGAGTGGTAATCTCTGCCAGGAAAGGAACAGAGCTACCCAATACCTTATACAAACATTGTTTCACTGTCTGTATTAACCTTTCCCAAGTGGCACCATACCAAGCAGCATAAACAGGAATGTTTCTATGCTGAACAGGGGAAGTTTTGAATTTCTCTTCAGATTCAGAAGAAGACAAAAGTTGTTCAATAACATTTCCTGCTTGTACAAAAGATTTAGCGTTGTCAGAATAAACAGCAGAAGGAATTCCATACCTGTTAGCAAACCTAATGAAAGCCAAAATGAACTCGGGAGTGGACATAATATCCACAACTTCTGAATGAACTACTCTAGTATTGAAAGATGTGAAAATAAGAATGTATGCTTTAACCTTCTCTCCATTCCTGTCTCTAACCCATAAATGCCCTGTGTAGTCTACACCAGTATGGGCAAAGGGCACACTTAGATTCACCCTAGAGGCAGGTAAAGAGGAAGGAGAAGGATAATTAACTGCATGAGTATTGTATTTACTACAAACTATACAATCCTTCAAAATGCTTAAAACAGCTTGTCTGGCCTTAAGTATCCAGAATCCGTGCATACGAAAGAAATTAAGTGTGGCTTGTAGTCCCATGTGCATAACTTGACAATGAGCAAAGAAAATTAGGATCTTAGTTAAATGATGAGATTTGGACAAGAGAAGGGGATTGACGACGTCGTATTTGAGGTTAAAGTTCTTGTCAATTCTGCCCTTGGACCTAATCAAACCATTCTTGTCCAAGAACAAGTTCATTAGACTTACCAAAGGAGGTACGTCGTTAGTGTTGGAAATCTGCAAATAAGCCAATTCAGCAGGAAAGGAATCCCTTTGCATAATACTCGTCAAATAATTGGATGCTGCCTTGGGATTCTGATCCTACTCCGTACCATGTTAAATAAAATGTGTATATCTTGCTTGTTTATGCATCAATTATGATCATTCAAACACCATTCTATTGCAAATTTCAAGGAGAAAAATTTGATTAAACGTTTTTTTCTTTATACATAATGATGTTATGTGAATCTGTGCATATATGGATACAGTGAACAACATTCACCTTCCAATGTTTACCATCAAAGATAATGCACAAATAATTTTTTATAGATTTTTTTTAGCATAAAATGCTGAACAAAATGGTTTTTGAATGACAAAAATCGGTTGATAAATAATGGAGATACCAATGGTTTTGCATTGTGTTTATTATCTGCAGGACACTATATTACCTTCCAATATAATTACCTTGGTTATGACCAGTTTACTGCTACTGTAGATATATAGATATAGCTGCAGTATACTGTGGGCCTTTACCGGTACTATACTGCAGCTGCTGTATAGTACCTCACCACTGGAGGATCATTAGAAATAACAGTTTTGGCTGCATAGGCTACAGGGTTTTGATTAACCAGTGGTGGGCCTCAATCACTCCTCCAAAACCAATGTATGATTTATGACCCCTATTCAACCAACTCCCATCAAATGAAACTTCTACATTCAAAATTCCATCATCATCAGGCAAAAAATCTTCACGAGACTCCTAAAACTTGAAAACACAGTCAATCATCCTAGGCCTTTTTTTTTTTTTTTTTTTTTCCCCCTCAAAGTCACGGATTACACCTCCCACGTAGTGCAAAGTATCATAGTATCTGCCCATAGTAAGAGGGTCAACATTCAGTGTGGCTGCCAACAACGAGCATCTTGCAAACCCAGTAGTTGACAATTTTCCCTGCCTTGCTGCTCTTGCGAGTTCTACTTGCTTATAAGAATTCTTTTGTCTTCCCATCTTGATATAAACACAATATGATATCTTGAAATGGTATCACACCAACAAGACCGAACCAAAACAGTTATCAGTCCTTCCTTTGATAAATTTCGTTTTTTTTTCTCCATTCTAGGAAAAATTTCGTCTTTCCTTCACCTTTTCAGCGTAGAAAACGGTAAGGGGAGACTATAGAAAAAATTTCTTCCCTTTTTGCAGATGAAAAACATTTTTCTTCCCTTTTTGACATCTGACTTTCCACCACACGTGTATTTGTTTACACTCAGCCGCGAGTGTGGGCATTTAAACACCGTAATCATAATAATAGGCCCCAAACAAAGTTCGCTCTTGTTTTCTTAGGTACTTTTGCGTTATTTGAAGCCAAAAACACAAATTTTATAAATTCGTCATAATTCGAAGAAAAAAAAACCTCAACAGGGTCAGCATTAGACTTCTTCAACAGAAAGACAGCCTTAGAAATCAAAGGAGTGTGATGAAGAAGTTTGTTATAAGAAGAAAACTTAGAGATATCTATAAAAGGAGGAGTGTCAACTTGTACAACAGCTGCATTGACAATGTCTATCTTGAAACAGGAGGGAATACATCCCAAGTGACCCTTTGGCCAAGTATGTGGAGGCAACAACAACCATTCAGGTCCATAGACCCACCAATTGAATTTTTCCTTGAACACCTTAGCACTACAAGGTTTAGTTAGGAAATCAGCCATATTATGTTCAGAAGGAACATAAGTAAAAGAAATGGGTGTAAACTTGGCCTTGATATTTTCCAAAAGATTGGAAATTTCCTTCAATCTATTATAAACAAATACAGTATATTTTTCTTAGGAGCCTTGTTGGTCAGGATCCAACTTGACTATCAATAAAAAGAACCACCAATTCCACCAGTGGGGCAGACACCAGTCCTTCCTCAAAAATAATGTTGAGGCATTTCAAAGATAGAAAAGTTGCCATAAGCCCCAAAGACGGTAAAGTTCTCTGTTTAATAGGAGCCACCTTGACCTTGGCAAATAGAAGAGAGGTATTAGACTCCTTTAATTCTCTTCCTTCTTGCCCTACATATATGGCACATCCATAGGCTTCCTTGGAAGCATCAGCAAATAAACAATTTAATAGGAAATTCTGTACAAAAGGTTTTCCTTTTAAAGGATAGGTTATTAACCTCCCTAAAATTTTCACATAACTTGTTCCATCTAACAAGTACATACATACATACATATACCAAGGCTTTTTCCCCCTTCCAAGGGAGGTAGCCAAAAAGGGAAAGGCATAAAAACACTCCCACCCATTTCATCCCTAAATACACTCCACACCCCTCCCACCCTTCCTCTCATCTGAGCACCTCCTGGATGACGGGTCATCCCTGCACCCTGCCCACCGCCCTGGGTCAGAAGCAGTGTCGCAAGACACAGTACATCCACAGCAAGGCCGCTTCATTTAATCGGCGACCCCCCCTCTCCGTCCCCCTTTGCATATAAGGAGAGGACGGGGAGAAATCCCTTCGGGCTGCGTCAAAATTTACTCACACATACTACCCCACCCCCCACCCACCCCGCCCATTCCTCCTCATGCAGTCACAACATCATCCATATACAACCATTCTCCACTCACCTCTGTCTTCCGTCCTCTCCCTTCCTTCCTCAACAGACATTCCCCTCTTCCCCAAAGCCCCCTTCACCCCATCCATCCACCTCATCCTAGGATGTCCCCTCATGTTCACTCCCTCCACATCTGCCTTCCATACCTCTTTTACTAGTCTTTCTTCACTCATTCTTTCCATGTGTCCAAACCATCCTAATATTCTTTCATCAACCCTATCTCCCAAATCCTTTTTCACCCCTGTTCTCCTCCTCACCTCCTCATTTCTCACTCTATCTAGCCTAGTAACCCCCACCATACTTCTCAGACACCTCATCTCAAACACATTCAAACTCCTTCTCTCTTCTTCTCTTATGTTCCACGTTTCTGCCCCATACAGTGCTGTTGGCACAATCACTCCTTCATACAGTCTCCTCTTCGCATCCATTCCCAAATGTCTATTTCTCATTACACTCTTTAAACCACCAAGGCATTTACTCGCTTCTCTCAATCTACATTCTACCTCCACCTTCACTCCACCTTTTCCTGCTACACTTGCACCCAAGTATCTAAAACTATCCACTTCCTCCAGTCGCTCTCCCTTAATGTTCACTTCCAGTCTACTGCCACTTTCACCCCTTGTACATCTCATCACCTTACTTTTACCCACATTTATCTTTAGCTTTCTTCTATCACATACTCTCCCAAACTCTGCCACCAGCTTCCTCAATCCCTCCTCTGACCCTGCCACAAGCGCAGTGTCGTCCGCAAACAACAGCTGGCTCACCTCCCACTTTTCTCCATTTTCTTTAACCATCTCCAATCCCTGACTCACTACCCTAGCATTCACCTCTCGCACCACCCCATCCATGTATAAGTTGAACAGCCAGGGTGACATAACGCATCCTTGACGAAGTCCCACCTTTACTTCAAACCACTCACTCTCTCCATTTCCAATCCTAACACATGCTCTACTACTCTCATAAAAACTCTTGACAGCTCCCAAAAGCTTTCCTCCTATCCCATAAATCTGCATAACCTCCCACAGTGCCTTTCTGTCTACCCTATCATAAGCCTTTTCCAGATCCATAAAGGCCCAAAAAACATCCTTCCCCTTTCCTATAGCTTTCTCACATATGTCTTACCACAAAGATCTGATCTACACAACCTTTTGGCACATCTCTCTAATAAGGATTTTTCCATGCAAGAGCACAGGAGAGAAAAACCCCAAAGGATCAAATACAGAAGACAAGGAAGACAAAACTTGTCTTTTGGTCGAGGCATTCTTGTCAAGGGAAACATCCTTGATTCTCAAAGTATCATGATCCTTATTATAGATATAACCCAAGACCTTAACCTCTAATTTATTGCAAATCTACCTTTTGATCAAGAACAGAAAAAACCGAAGTCGAATTGCATGTCCACTTCCTGAGAGGTCTCCATTGAGCATGATCTCATAAATCTTCTCAACCATTGCAAGGAGAGAACAAAGCTCATTGGTTGTGTAGACCAAATTGTCTACATGAAATTTATCTTTGATTAAGGAGGCAGTTGGAGAGTCAGGCTGCAAAGAAAGATGGTGTTGGATAATGAAATTTAGAATGAAAGGAGAGCAAATGAAGCCAAAAATGATAGTATTATACCTAAAGGATATATACTGGTCATTAATCCTCCTGAAGAAACAGAACCTGTTACAATCAGCCTCATCCTCCAAACAGATCTGCAAGAAGGCTTTCATAACATCAGCCAAAATGACATGATTATTGGTCCTGAAATACAACAAGAGAGAGAGGAGATTGTTCATCAAGTCAGCTCCCGGGAATGCAGCTTCATTTAAGGAAGGAGGTTTTCCTACTTTGAGAGAACAATTGAAAACTGGCCTTATTCTAGAAGTGGCAAGATCATCATCCTTCAACACATGTCTATGGAGTATAAAGATTTGTCCTGGGACTCTTTTAGTTACTGGCTCAATGATACCTAAGGCCTCTTGCTGGTCAAAGACAGCTTCATATTCCTCTCTAAGCCCCTTTTGCTCAAGTTTGTAATAAACCCTTTGAGCTACAGCTAGAGATATCTTAAGGTTAGAGGGAACAAGATCCACCAAATCCTTTTTCCACGGGATCTTCACATAGAAATGTCCATTCTTGAAGGAAATGGACTGTTTAAATTCATCAATGTGTAAATAATTAATATCTGGGGTCTGTTCCTCTTTAATACCAATGGACTCTAAAGAATAGAAATTGTCAAGACCATACTCAACATTAGAATTAAAAAAAACTTCTTTGCAAGAAGTTTTTTTTAATTCTAATGTTGAGTATGGTTCTAAACAGAAGTTGACAAACTTCTTTGCCTAACCTTTTGGGAGGAAAATATTTAACAGTCTTATAAGACTGAGTAAGGGAAGTGCCTTTTCTCAGTTTCCTTTAGAGAAACTCCATTGGTCTTGAAGAATTACAGAAAACAAGTGAGTCTCCATGATATTCCTCTAAGCAATTAAAAGAATCCACTCCAAGGTCAGTCTGGTTTTATCCTCAAAGGCCTCTCCTTGCTTTTGAAACTATCAACGTCTTGGATTTCATTAGAGGGCATTTCAGGAATCCCCCTTATCATTCTCTTTAAGTAGAAAGGCTTCTCACTGGGAGGGATATATTGAGCCCCAGTCCCGTATGGAATGTAACCATCAGCAAGTTTGATAACCTTGGATGATGGGCTACCATACAAGGGGACACTTTCAATTGAAAAGTTGAAGTTTTGAAGAATATCATTACCTATGGTCCCTAAAACGTTCAGTTGGTCTCCCTTCACTTTTGGAAAACTTGGCGAGACAAAAAAATTGGTGATTTCATTCAAAGTAGTACAGAAGATAAGGAAGAAATTTGTAAGGACAAGTTGAATCCTTCAGTGGCAAAGAACAAACTAAACAAATTCATCCCTGAAGGGAGTTTTAAGTTAGCAGTGTAGTTAAAACCTCTTTTATTCATTAGAGGTAAACCAAAGGAAGAAACTAACTTGTCCATAGGAGGACTTAAACAAGGTCCAACTTTGTCCTCTACAAGTTCCTTATTAATGATAGAAAGCTGGGCTCCAGTGTCCAACAAAAATAGACATTGGGCAGTTCTCTTTCCTCTGCTAATAGGAAGGGAGACCAAAAGAACAATGGAATCTGTTGAATTATGAAAATTAAACACTTTCCCCTCAGAAAGTGGTGTCTTATAAGCCATAGGACACATGGCTCCATGGTGCTCTAGCTTTCCTGTGCTCAAGGGATTTATATGAAGTACACTTCGAACTAGCATGGTCGGAAGCAGGGCAAAATTTACATCTACTAATAGACTTCTTAATGGGATTAGAATTGACCTTAAAGGAGCCATCAACCCACTTACTGGAATCAACTGTTTTTTTTTTTTTGTTTTTTTTTTTTTCAAGGAAATTTCCTTGAAAGGAAGGGAGCTGGTGTAAAGGACCAATTAGGTCCTTTAGTTCAGAAACTAGGTGCAGACCACCACTGCCTGCTTCAGAACTATCGGTTCGTGTAGAGACTCGTAGGACAAGTAAGAAAACACAGGACTGCACTGGAAGTTTATAATTCTGGTCCTTCCACAATGCACTATCAAATCAATTTCAGGAAAAGGGAAAAACAACAACAACAACTGTTTCACCCTAGCTCACTCGAATTGACTCCACAGTAAACACTTAAATTACTCGTAGAAAGCTTCGGTAGAAGATCAGGGTTTTGGAGCTGAGCGATGACGACTGGCAGAGCGGAAGGCGAAGTTGGAGACAAATGACGTCCAGTCGATGTATCACGCCAGTTTTAGAGTGGAGAGAGGGGAGGGGGAATAGTGGCCTAGGTGCAGTCACCAAGTTCTCTCTGATAAAACCATGTCTGTCCGGGACGCACGTAACCTCGGTCGTCATACGTGGCAGCTCGTTTCGAGTAAGACTTCGAAGCGCACTCGAATTGTGCGTAATTTAAGAGGGCTGGTTGTTTAGAAGATTAAGTGGCGATTTTCCCTTACAGCTGGTAGTAAGACTTCGTTTAGGTTTGACACCAAGATCATCTGATCCCATTTTAAGTCTAACCAAAACTGACTGGTAAACTTCCTTGTGTTGATTAAAATTGGGGTAATTAGAATTAATCACCCGAGACAATTCAATTAGAAAAAATTTAGGCAGTTTAATTAAGATTAATTTACTTATCAAGAGGAGGCCCTCACTTCCTGGCCTAGTGAAATCTACCCCAATTCCCTTAAGGTCTTGTAGCTTGGAATCTATAGACCTAATGTAACTTTCAAGGTCTCTCAAGAGTGAGACCACCGGTGCATTAATAATGGAAATCAACACCTTATCAAGAATTTCCTCCTTGTTGAAATACAACTCATCAAGAAGAAGGAAAGCCGAGTCAAAATTTGAATCATCCACTGGTAAATTCTCTATTAAATGGAAAGCCTCCCCTCTGAGGTATGCCTTCAAATAAAACTTCTGACTATTAGTCAGATTGGGGATACCAGCTAAGGCATTCAGAAAACCCTTTTTTAAGTTGAAATAAGCAAAAGAATTGCTGGAATTGTTCTCGAAATGTTGAAGAACAATAGGAGGAAGAGGAAGTTTTACAGAATTATCAGTGGACTTGTTTAGTTTTTCACCTATTTTAGATTCAAGAACTCCCCTTAACTCTTGTCTCCGTTCCTTATAAGGAGACAATTCAAGAAGAACGGACAGGTGGTAAGCTCTGGATTTCTCCATATCCTCATCCTTTTCTTCTTCAGGGAGCAATTCGTGAATTTCCTCGTCCAAATCTTGTATTTTTGAGAGGAAATTCTCAATCTGAATTAACATATCGTCAAGGATGGAAATAGATAAAGAGTCAGATTGTGCATTTAGAGCTTTAAAGTCTTTAGAGATAAGTCCCTTTTTATGAGCGCTCTGTCTTCGGAGTTTTTGCAAAACTAACAAATCGGACAATGTCTTATAGCCATAACGATGCCAACCCAAAAAATTCGTCACAAAATACACGGGCAAAACAGTTGTGCCGAAAACCGTCTTGTAGACTAAGCACAACTGATTTAAATACGAGCTTAAATTGGATAAAGCCAACAGATCAAAAGAAACCATGACAATATAACAATAGAGGCCACCAAGAATAGAGAACTACAGTATTTGAAAATTTCCGAATGTTCATGAGAAAGACAAGGTACCAAAGCCGGCAAAATATTTCCCGAAAGTTAATAAGGTCCTCAAACGAGGAAATTAATAAAACTGAACAAACTCGGTATAAAGAACAGGAAACCGGACTTCGTAACCACACACTATCGTAACCTTAATAAAGCGCTTACATAGCGGCTTACGACACAAAGGGGTAATAATTTAATGTCGAAATCGACTGCTAAAGTTAAATTTAAATATTTCGGTTAAATTCTCAAATTCGGAGTTAATAATCTAAATCCGAGAATTCCGATAGTTAGAGAAGACTTATAATATTGTAATTAAGTGACTTCAAATTCGAGAACGTTAGAGAACTTACCTGGTTGAGTTCTCTAACTATCGTCGGAACTGAAAGTGTATTCTTGAGGCTTCGATCTAACTAGAATTCCCTTGCCGAGGTTTATTTGTTGCGTCTGGTACCAGAGTTGAAGCTTGTCTAACGTTCATTTAACTAAACGTAGTCTTGTTCGGCTGGGATTCTTACGAGCTCGTAAAATGGCTTCGAAACCACGGGACAACTAATGCTAAGTAAGTTCTCAAAGTTCCCGATTTGTTAATCAAAATTACAACATAGACTTAATAAATAAATAAGAGGGAGGGGAGTTTAATAATATATCAATTAGAATTACGATAGTGTGGTACAAAGTTACAGGAAAGGTTCCCGATTCGAAATTAAACAAGCTTTCGGAAAATTGCCTTAGTTCAAGGTAAACAATGCAATTCCCATAACAACAATTACCACAATGGAGGGAGAAAGGCTAACACCATACCTCCTACCTTGAAAGTTCTTACTTTGGAGGTTCTATCATACTCCAACTTACTCCTTTTCTGGAACTGGGAAAAATGGGCTTTGGACACAGTTCTCATCTCCTGCAATTTATTTCTCAAAATCTGGATATATGAATTAAAATTAGTTTTCTCTTGATTCGACTTAAACCATTGTTCTTTGAACAAGGTTAAGGGTCCTCTTAAGGATCGCCCATATAACAATTCAAAGGGTGAGAACCCCATGGCCTCATGGTTAGCTTCTCTGATGGAGAAGAGAATCCAATTGAGATTAGAGTCCCAACTGGGTCCTGTATATAGGCAATATCTGCGCAGCATGGCTTTCAGCGATTGATGGTACCTTTCCACACAACCCTGAGATTGCGGGTGGTAACTCCATAAGGACCTGGTTGAAAAGAGAACTAGTAAAATTGGTTCCTTGATCAGATTGAATTTGTCTAGGGATTCCTTTAGCAGTAAACATTGACAATAAGGGTTTAATGATTGATTGAGGTGAAATTGATTTAAGAGGAAATGCCTCCGGGTAACGGGAAGCCACATCGACAACAGTTAACATGTATTCATTAACCTTTTTTGATTTAGGTAATGGTCCCACACAATCTATAATTATTTTATCAAAGGGTTCCTCACTGATAGGAATGAGCTTAAGTGGGGCTTTAGGAATTTTTGTATTTAGCTTACCCGCAGCCTGGCAGACGTGACAGGTCCTGATGAAGTTAGAGGTGCCTTTTCGCATTCCTGGCCAGAAAAAATGATCAAGTATTTTGAAGTATGTTTTGCTCACTCCTAAGTGTCCTGCGAAACCATCATGAGCTAATTTCAATACACTATTTCTGACTGAGCAAGGAAGTACAATTTGGTGTTTTTCTGCCCATGTTTGTAGCTTATTATAGGCAGGGGGTCTGTATACTCTCAAGATTCCATCTTGAAAATAGAAGCAAGGGGTGGTGTCTATGTCTGCTTTGGTTGTGGCTATGTGTAGTAAGTAGGAGAGTGTATCATTCTTTTGTTGAGCTTGGACGAGTTCGTCCTTGGTTAGGGTTTTGTTGATTAAATCCTCCTTACCAAAGGACGGAGGAGAGGTGGGTAAGGACTTGAGTAAGGATGAGGAATGTGAGGGTGGAGAAGAAGACGTTACCTTACTTTGGGATCGAGTTACAGCACAGGCTGGAAACAGATGTGGACAACTCTCATCCAATTCAAGAGTGGGACTTGCAGGTGAAGGTTCACCTACTGTCCTTGGTGGGGGAACGATTAGGGTATCAGTGAGATCGTTACCCAACAGGAACTTTATCCCGTGAAAAGGTAAGGATCCGTGACGTACTGCAACTTGCACTTGAGAAGTAAGGAATGCACATTCTAGATAAACTTCTGCTAGGGGGCTAGAAGTTTGACTTGTAAGATCAGACAACTTTTTCACCTGTAAATGCATTGGATATATTGGGAATGACATCTTAGAGGAGAATTGACTGGGCTGCCCCTGTATCCCTAAGTATGGTAACGGGGTAATTAGGACCACCTTTATGTAAAGATACTCCTCCTTGGAAAATGTATGGGTCAAAAGAAGTATGGGGATTATGAACATTAGAGGCTGCAATAGGTTTAGATTTGGCATTATGATCTTTAAACTTGCTTGAGGCTTTACAACCTGGATGATTACATTCTTGAATGGAGTGACCTGTCTTTTTACAATAACTACACTGACGCCAGATGGCTCTGGTTCGTGACTGGCTTTCGAGTCGTTGTTTTCATTCATTTTCGCTAATTCCGTGTTAATACAATTGACTAGCACTGCAGAGATATCATTTCGGACAGTCACGATCACTCCCCACCCCTACAATACAAACTAGGTTTCCTTTTTCGTCGTGAATCCTCTTCTTGGTCCTGTGACGACGACGATGACGGAGGTGTTTACGGCGTGAAGGCTCGAGTGTATGTGTATATATAAATGTATATGTATGTGTATATATAAATGCATATGTATGTGTATATATAAATATATATGTATATGTATATATAAATGTTCATGTATGTGTGTATATAAATGTATATGTGTGTGTATATATAAATGTATATATATGTATATATACTGTATGTATATGTAAGT
This sequence comes from Oratosquilla oratoria, assembly GCF_046742065.1. Taxonomy (NCBI): domain Eukaryota; kingdom Metazoa; phylum Arthropoda; class Malacostraca; order Stomatopoda; family Squillidae; genus Oratosquilla; species Oratosquilla oratoria. Next base: position 1,298,705 of record NW_027467722.1, read on the forward strand.
TTCTTCTGTATACTCTCTATACAATGTACAGTTGACTTATCTTGTTCAGTAAGTTTCTCCAATAATTCTCAAATTGTGGCCGATGTTTCGGAACTGTCTTGTTCCATCTTCAAGGGCGAAGTGTGGTGTCTTGCTGTGTTTGCTGCGTATATACAGGGCTTGTGGATCATAGGGGTTGTAGTGGGGACTGAGGTTGTTGCTGATTGGCTGAAGCGGGCCAATAAGCATGTGGAATATTTTATGGCAGGTTACCTCTCCTGGTGATTGAAGCATTGGGGTCCATCAATCTTCTTGGGGTTCAGTATTTTGACTGAGGGTAAGGTTTAAGAGCCTCCACTTGAATATTAAATAATGGCTGTTTTATTTTAATATGTAGGGCTTCTAGTATTAGCAACCTGCAGGGATAATGTTCTGTCTATTATTTTGGTGTTCTGATCAAGGTCCATTGCTAAGATGACATGTCAAGCGCATTGTTAGTTTTGTGGTTGTCATACCAATATATGAGTGGGACCCACATTTCTCACTATTGCAATTGTATTGGTAAACAACGTGGTCTTCTTGTAGAGGTGTTTTTGTGGTATTGGGTCGAATGCATATAATTAGCTGAGCAGTCTTCTTTGTTCTGTATTATGTCATGATTTGGATGTGTTTTGTTGGGTCAATTGGTTGTACATTTTTTTTAATATCCTTGACAATTTTTTCTTCTGACTCGTATTCCGTGGACATGTGGATCTTATAGTATATCTTGATGGAGTTTTTGTTTGCTGTGTTATCGTTTTTGTTGTTATACGGTTTGTTAAGATATGGTTGGATTGTATGAGAGACATGTGAGTTGTTGTGTCTGTTATTGACAAGGACTTGTGTGACTATTTCTTGATGGGTTTGAGCCCAGGTGGAACAATGGGGAAGGACCCTTCTGACATAAGCGCTAATGGTGGACTGAGTGTAGTGCTTAGGACATTCGCTGTTCCCGTTCAGGCAGAGTCCGGCATTGGTTGCGTTAGTATATACCATTGTCAAGAATCCGGCAATTCGGGCAGCGACAAGGACGTCTAGGAAAAGGAGATGGCCATTATTGTCTTCTTCATACGTAAAGTTGAGATCAGAGGCTGTAATGGATTGTCTCCTTAAGTCTTGCAGTTCGTCGGGGTCTTTTACCTGTACAAATATATCGTCTACATATCTGCAGTATATAGACGGCTGGTCTGCTGTAAGAACTTCGGTCTTGATGGTTCCCGTATAGAAATTGGCAAACAGTACACCTAGAGAGCTGCCCATTGCTACTCCGTCGATTTGTTTGTACATTAGTCCGCTGGGTAAGGTGAAAGGGGCCTCTTTTGTACTGATTTCTGAAAGCTCCTTCAGGGTTTTCTCTGGTATGTCAAGTGGTTTGGTTTCGGTGTTGTGGTATACTCGTTTAAGTATGAAGTCTATGTTCTTGTTTATGGGGACATTTGTGAAGAGATTTTCTATGTCTAACGAAGCGATGATTGTATTATTTACGGGAGGGGAGTCATGTAAGATTTCTAGGAAATCGGAGGCTGAGGAGAGGGTGTAGGTGCTTGGGACATATGGGGTGAGGAGCTCATTTATATATATATATATATATATATATATATATATGTGTGTGTGTGTGTGTATATATACATGTGTGTATGTATATGTATGTGTATATATGAGGGGTGAATGTAAAGTATTGAGCTTCCAGAGAATAATAGCCACTACAGTTATTCCAATCTTTTATTTTTCAACATAGTCCCCCTACAAATCCACACACTTCCTCCATCGATGCTGAAGGGCTTTTATCCCCCTGTTGTGGAACTCTGAATCTTGGTCTTGGAGGTAGGTGTCCACAGCGTCCATAACCTCGTCATCTGTGGTGAAGCGCCGTCCAGCCAGATTTTTTTCAGGTTTGGAAACAGATGGAAGTTGGAGGGTGCCAAATCTGCTGAGTAGGGTGGCTGGGGGATGAGTTGGAACCCACAGTCATGGGTTGTTGCCATCGCCACTACCTAGGTGTGTGCCGGAGCATTGTCCTGGTGGAACATGACCTCTTGTCAGCATTCCTGGCCTTTTCTCCCTGATTTTCTTACGCAGCTCCCTCAGTAGATCAGCGTAGTATTGCCCAGTGATGGTGTGACCCTTTAAGAGGTAGTCCACTAGCAAGACACCACATGCATCCCAAAAAACAGACGCCATCACCTTCCCTGCTGAGACCGTGCCTTGGCTTTTTTTGGGGTGGGAGAAGAGGCATGGTTCCACTGCTTTGACTGTTCCTTCGTCTCTGGCTGGTAGTGATGGACCCAGGACTCATCCATGGTAACAAATCATGCCATAAAATCTTCCGGATCTGCTTCAAACAGCTCCAGATTTTCAGCAGACATGGTTCGCCGTGTTCTCTTCTGATCTGGGGTCAAAAGACGAGGCACCCAGTGAGCCGAGACCTTTGACATGCCAAGCTCATTGGTCAGAATGTTGACAGCTCGCTCCTGGGAGATGCCTATCCTCGTTGCTATCTGACGAGATGAGTCTTCTATCTTCCATCACCATCTCAAGGATGTGATCAATGTTTTCCGGTGTGGTCACTGTCGACGGCCTGCCTGACTTTGGTTGGTCTTTGACGCTGTCTCAGCCACGTGTTTATATATGTATATATATATATGTATATACATGTATATATGTGTATGTATATATGTATATATGTGTATGTATATATGTATATATGTGTATGTATATGTATATATGTGCATATATATGTATATGTATATATGTGCATGTATATGTATATTGCATATATATGTATATATATGTGCATATATATGTATATGTATATATGTGCATATATATGTATATGTATATATATGCATATATGTATATGTAAATATATAAAATGGGGTAAGAGTATGACAGAAAATTTTGAAAGTAATTTAAAGATGTTTTGGAAAGAAATTAAGAGAGGAAGAGGAGGCGAATCAAGTAGAGAAGAAAAGGTAAAAGGTGCAGATGGAGACATGATAATGGAGGAGAAGGCAGTAAGGGGAAGATGGGCAGAATATTTTAGGGAGTTGCTTAATGTGAAGGAGGATAGGGAGGGAAAGATAGCTGCAGTGGGAAATGCTAAGAAAATGAGAGTGATGAGTGAGGAAAATGGAGGAGAAATAAGGAAGGATGAAGTGAAGGCAGCAGTTAAGATGATGAAAGCAGGTAAGGCACCTGGTATGGATGGATGCCATGCAGAATGTCTTAAAACAGGAGGTATAGTGATGGTGGACTGGTTGGTGAGGTTATTTTATGTTTGCTGGAGAGAAGGTAGAGTGCCAGAGGACTGGAGGAGTGCTTGTATAGTTCCACTTTACAAGGGAAAGGGGGACAAGTGTGAATGTAGTAGTTTCAGAGGGATTAGCTTGTTAAGTGTAGTTGGGAAGGCTTATGGGAGGATCTTGATTGAGAGGATTAGGAGAGGAACAGTGTGGGTTTAGGACAGGTAGAGGTTGTGTAGATCAGATTTTTGTGGTAAGACAGATATGTGAAAAAGCTATAGGAAAGGGGAAGGATGTTTTCTGGGCCTTTATGGATCTGGAAAGGCTTATGACAGGGTAGACAGAAAGGCACTGTGGGAGGTTATGCGGATATACGGGATAGGAGGAAAGCTTCTGGGAGCTGTCAAGAGTTTTTATGAGAGTAGTAGAGCTTGTGTCAGGATTAGAAATGGAGAGAGTGAGTTGTTTGAGGTAAAGGTGGGATTTCGTCAGGGATGCGTTGTCACCCTGGCTGTTCAACTTATACATGGATGGGGTGGTGTGAGAGGTGAATGCAAGGGTAGTGGGTCAGGGATTGGAGATGGTTAAGGAAAATGGAGAAAAGTGGGAGGTGAGCCAGCTGTTGTTTGCGGACAACACTGCGCTTGTGGCAGGATCGGAGGAGGGATTGAGGAAGTTGGTGACAGAGTTTGGGAGAGTATGTGATAGAAGAAAGCTGAAGATAAATGTAGGTAAAAGTAAGGTGATGAGATGTACGAGGGGTGAAAGTAGCAGTAATCTGGAAGTGCGCATTAAGGGAGAGCAACTGGAGGAAGTGGATAGTTTTAGATATTTGGGTGCAAATGTGGCAGGAAAAGGTGGAGTGAAGGTGGAGGTAGAATGTAGATTGAGAGAAGCGAGTAAATGCCTTGGTGGTTTAAAAAGTGTAATGAGGTATTGAAATTTGGGAATGGATGCTAAGAGGAGACTGTATGAAGGAGTGATTGTGCCAACAGCACTGTATGGAGCCGAAACATGGAACATAAGAGAGGAAGAGAGAAGGAACTTGAATGTGTTTGAGATGAAGTGTCTGAGAAGTATGATGGGGGTTACTAGGCTGGATAGAGTGAGAAATGAGGAGGTGAGGAGAAGAACAGGGGTGGAAAGGGAGCTGGGAGATAGGGTTGATGAAAGAATATTAGGATGGTTTGGACACATGGAAAGAATAAGTGAAGAAAGACTAGTAAAGGAGGTATGGAAGGCAGATGTGGAGGGAGTGAACATGAGGGGACGTCCTAAGATGAGGTGGATGGATGGGGTGAAGGGGGCTTTGGGGAAGAGGGGAATGTCTGTTGAGGAAGGAAGGGAGAGGACAGAAGACAGGGGTGAATGGAGAATGGTTGTATATGGAAAATGTTGTGATGCATGAGGTGGAATGGACGGGGGGATGGGGGGTGAGGTAGAGTGTGTGAGCAAAAATTTTGACGCAGCCCGAAGGGATTTCTCCCCGTCCTCTCCTTTACATGGGGGGACGGAGAGGGGGGGTTGCCGATTTAATGAAGCGGCCTTGCTGTGGATGTGCTGTGTCCTGTGACACTGCTTCTGACCCAGGGCAGTGGACAGGGTGCAGGGATGACCCGTCATCTAGGAGGTGCTAAGATGGGAGGGAGGGTGGAGGGGTGTGGAGTGTTCGGGGATGGAATTGGTGGGAATGATTTTATGCCTTGTCCTTTTTGGCTACCCCCCTGGTAAGGGGGAAAAAGCCTTGGTATATGCATGTATGTATATATATGCATATATATGTATATGTATGTATGTGCATATATATGTATATGTATGTTTAAATATAAAAATGTATATGTGGGGCTATCATGTCCAACTAGAAACTTTTGTATTTTAAAAATTCTTTGGTTACTACATATGCTAGTTTAAAGAAAATGAAAAAGAGAGGAATAATCGCTAAAATCATAATTCTTAAGAATGTTGAATATTCAAATTTAAATGATCTATACTAAAATATTGAAGAGAAATATTCACTGATTAATATAATCAATGCATTTCATTGGATCGGGTTGGTGACAATTCAATAATAGTTGAAGACAAAGTTTCAATATTTTGTGCATCCCCGTACATAAAGTTTTATAGTTTGTTTTTGGTGGCTAACGATCTAGATTAGGGCTAGGCAAATTTACATGTATCATATTACTAATTAAAATGCTAAATATCAATGAAAATCTGTATAGCTACCAAAAACTACCAGGAGATAATCTCAGCATTGAGCAGACTAACCCCCTGAATCATGAAATTTGCAGGGCGTCCCAGTAGAAAAACGTGACCATGGAAGATTTTAATTATAGAAACATTGACTGGGAAATTTTAGATCAGGAGGCGAATTTTTTTTTAGATGTGCAGGATAACTTCCTAAAACAAATAATTACTGATCCTACAAGGGGACAATACTCTGGACTTGCTTGTTAGGTGTTCATTATTAGTTAAGAGTAACATGAGTGGGAAATAGTCCAGGCTGTAGCGATCATCAGAAATAAAATATATTATTTGGGAAGAATGAAAAAGTACGAATAACTTTCAAGTACCAGACTTCAGGAGAGCCAATTTTGATTAGACGAGAAACTATACAAGACATTTGATCACTTAGGGACCGATCCAGGGGACTGTGACGGGATCAGGTGTACTGTCACGCCAGGCTTCAATAGCGTGGTCAGGAGTCGGGTCACGGAGGATATACGTACCTTGGACTAGGTCACTTGTGGGCACGGGGTCAACAGCCAGGTCAGCAATTTGGACGAAATGTATAGTAACCTAATGGATTCATTTGTAAATGCAAAAAATAAATGTATTCCCCTCAAGTAAATACGAAAGAATAGTAATACTCACAAATGGATGATGGACAGGTTGAAACTTGAGATTGGAATGAAAGGAGGACTTTACATAAGAATAAAAAACAGGGAGATACACCTTAGATCAAAATATATGGCAAAACTGGTTAAAAAGAATACGCTCACAGCAAAACGTAACTCTGAAATCAAGGTTGCCAAACAAGCAAGATCCAACTCAAAGGGCTTCTTTCATCTGTACAGAACAAAAAATAGGGAAAGGATAGGCCCAATTCAACTACACAACTCCAAAAATAGATATAGCTCGGATAAAACGTTTTTAGAGAGAACTGAGTGCGAGGGAGACTTGGGAGATCTAATGAGTCCTGACCTTAAATCCAGGAAAAAGTGCATTAGCGCCAGGAATAAAGCAAAAAGTTCCATTGCTAGGGCGGTTACGAATGGAAGTGCAGAGGTAATTATCAAACTCTATCTAGCGTTAAACCTATCCTTGACTATGCGGTACAGTTTTGGTTTCTGTCTAATAGAATTATTTTATTTTTGAAGCACCAACAAAACTACTTTGGTTAATTTATTAATAATATTTTTCTTTATTTTTATTTATTTATTTACTTATGAATATAACAAGAATTTTCTTTTGGTGCCAAATAAGTTGAAATAAGACACGACTTGAGAGCGGTGTATATGAATGGGGACAAAACGTCCAGGGTTGACAATTTCATGAGGCCGTAACGTTCAGGGTCGGGTCACCTCCATGGCCCAAAGAAGTTGCAGGCTCGAGCCCAACGTGTTCTGTCGTTTAAGCCTCATGAAATTGTCGACCGCGGACGTTTCGGTTCCATTCATATGTACCGCTTTTATGTGATGTCTTATTTCAACTTCTTTGGTTACAGAAGAGAATTTTCTATCTTATGGGAGGGTCTTGATTGAGAGGATTAGGAGAGGAACAGAGGGAGTAATTGGTGAGGAACAGTGTGGGTTTAGGACAGGTAGGGTTGTGTAGATCAGATTGTTGTGGTAAGACATATGTGAGAAAGCTATAGGAAAAGGTAAGGTTGTTTTTTGGGCTTTTATGGATCTGGAAAAGGCTTATGACAGGGTAGACAGGAAGGCACTGTGGGAGGTAATGCAGATATATAGGATAGGAGGAAAGCTGTTAAGAGCAGTCAAGAGTTTTTAAGAGAGTAGTAGAGCTTGTGTTAGGATTAGAAATGAAGAGAGTGAATGGTTTGAGGTAAAGGTGGGACTTCGACAGGGGTGTGTTATGTTGCCCTGGCTGTTCAATCTTTACATGGATGGGGTGGTGTGAGAGGTGAATGCAAGGGTAGTGGGTCAGGGGTTGGAGATGGTTAAAGAAAATGGAGAAAAGTGGGAGGTGAGCCAGTTGTTGTTTGCAGACAACACTGGGCTTGTAGCGGGATCAGAGGAGGGATTGAGGAAGTTAGTGACAGTTTGAGGTGTGTAAAAGAAGGAAGCTGAAGATAAATGTGGGTAAACGTAAGGTGATGAGGTGTACAAGGGGAGAGAGTGACAGCAGGCTGGAAGTGAGCATTAAGGGTGAAAGACTGGAGGAAGTGGATAGTTTTAGATACTTGGGTGCGAATGTGGCAGGAAAGGGAGGAGTGGGGTTGGAGGGTTGATGAAAGAGTATTAGGATGGTTTGGAAAGTGAGTGAAGAAAGATTAGTAAAAAGTGTGGAAGGCAGAGGTGGAAGGAGTGCATATGAGGGGGAGTCCTAGGATGGATGGGGTGAAAGGGGCATTACAAAAGAGGAATGTCTGTGGAGGAATGACCCGTCATCTAGGAGGTGCCAAGATAAGAGGGATGGAGGAGGGTGGAGGGGAGTGGAATATATAGGAAGTGGAATTGGGAGTGATTTCTATGCCTTTTTCTTTTTGGCTACCCCCCCTCCCCCCGTGTAAGGGGAAAAAGTCTTTGGTATATGTGTGTGTATGTATTTTAACCCTTTACCTCCTGAATTTTTTTTTTTCAAATTTTGTTATAATCTTTTTAGTATTATTCTATTGATTGTAAAAAGAGCAGAAAGACCCCTAAAGTGAAATTTATATATCGAATATTGAGATATATGGTTACCTAAGGAGACAATGGATACAAAAACTCCACATTCCTTAAACACTGCTTTATTGGCTATAAAAACAAATCATTTTCTGTGGTATACTTAAACATAACATAAACGAAAATTGTCTCTTCTACTAAAATGACATTCCATTTTGTAACCTCTGTTGACACTACTGGAACAAACTTACATACACATGTGTATCTTAGATACGCTTGTGGTAAGAAGCAAAACATGGAATACATAGTCCGACATCACATTTGCAACACTCTGTACGTACTACAGATTTACAGTTCTCACCCATGCACTTCCTTCTTGCATGACCCTGAAGTGGTCGTACATAGTGACCCAAGTTGTCATATGTCATTTCTTCAGCACCAGGTACAGAAAGCTTCCTTCTCCCAGGGGCTTTTGGCTCTACTTTATACCTGAATAGGTATGCCATGGCTACCTCTCTCCTAAACATCAACTGGTCAGTGTTTGTTGCTCTTCTTCGAGCTATTTGCCAAGCATTGTGAATAGCAGCATCTACCATACATGTAAAGAGACACCACCACCCACTTTTTTCCTCGAATTACAATACGATACGCATTGATATTCTGATCCATCCTATCCATCCCACCCATGTTACTGTTGTAAACCTGAACAGCTTTAGGAATATTTATTTGCACATGCTTATTGTCTTTCTTTGACCACCTTTTGGCTTTTCCTGTAGGATTTTCACCATGGAGTGTAGAACATACAGTTATGACAGCATTATCTTTCTATCTTGTTACTTCTATTTCTTTTGAATGTACTTTTCCTGACACAGATGAAACAGTCCCCCTTTCTTTCTTATCTATTTGAGCAACACTGAGTAGAGGGCAGGATTTATCTAACCTATTGCTTCGCATGGTTCCTGTTCCATCATAGCCTCGCTTGGCTAACTCTACTAACAGTGGAACTGTAGTGAAAATGTTGTCAAAAAAGAAATGGTATGGCAGACATTTTGCACTATCACTGTACCTAGCAATGAGATGCATAACAGTAGATGCAGCTTTTCCAAGGTAACTCTCCATTTTTTCATCCCCTTTGTAAGTCTTGCTTTGGTATGGATCAAATGCATGGAGGTAGCCAGAGGTAGTGTTTTGACACCATATTTTATAACCAAAACGAATGTGTTTGTTACGAATGGACTATTTACACCCATGTTTCCCAAAGTATTTCACCATTGCTTCATCATGTGATATACACTGTGAAGGGATGAAGTGTTCCATAAACTTCTCTTGGAGATGAGTGATCAGAGGGCACAGTTTGGTGTATTTATCATTCTTGTCTTGATTAGTAGTGGCATTGAAATGAAGGCATTTCTTGATGGAATCAAATCTGTCCCAACGCATTGCATCACCTATAGCTTTGTTGTGTAGATCTGGGTCATGTGACCAATACATAGATTTGCTATGCAATGAGTTGTAGCCAGAAACAATCAAAATGGCCAGAAAAACCTTGAGCTCATTTATGGATACAAAAATATCAGGCCAATTTTTCATCAAACAGTACTTCGTCACTTGTTCTTTCGTGTGTGCAAGGATTTCCTCGTCAAAGAAGAGCTTGAAAAGTTCTACAAAACTAAAGTTTCTATGCTTACTGCAATCTACTTCAGGGAAAATACCTGCTCGAGCAGCTGTTCCCTTATTCTTCCCCCACTTTATCTTTGCAGAAGTGTCGGACACTTTACGTCTCTTCCTTGTAGGTTTTTTCTTGTTTCATTCTGTTCTACAAGAGATTCTTCTTCCTCTTCATCGTCTTCTTCCTCTTTTTCTTCATTTTTTTCTTCTTCCTCCTCTTCTTCATGACGAGATGCTCGAAATTCAGCAGGGGCTAACAATTGGTTTCCAGATAGGCTTTCTGGGTGACAGACGGTGCCTTCATCCTCCAGTTTAGAATCTTTGTCAGTCAGGTTGCTTACATCTGGGGGCTCGATGTACAAACCTCTGACATCATCCAACGCTTCAAGAAGATATAAGGCTTCATTGACAGTCAGAAATTTTTGTCTGAAAAACATAAAAAACATTTATCAATAATAATGTAACTGAAATCACACACTCATGAACAAGAATAATTGTGCACACGTACACCTAAGGTAACCATAAGGTATTCAACAATAAAAATTATCCCCCTGTGGTGGGGGAAAAGAATACTGCCACCAAGTTTTCCCACTTGGATCGTAAGAGGCGAGAAGAAAGGGACGGGGAGAGGGACTAGGCATCCTTCTCCCTGTAGCCCCACGGGGCACACATCCTAAAGACAAAAGTGAAGGCATAAGGGGTGCTGGCGGGCCTCGGGCCAGCACCCTAAGGTTTGGGTCTTTTAATGTGCGTGGATGTGGTACAGATGAGAGTAAAAGGGAAGAGATAGGTAGTATGTTTGTGAGAAGAAAGTTGGATGTGTTGGCTTTGAGTGAAACTAAGTTGAAAGGGAAGGGTGAGTGTATGTTTGGGAGTGTAAGTGGGAGGTTATCAGGAGTGAAGAGAGGGCGAGGGAGGGAAGGGGTGGCTATTCTTGTAAGTGAGGAGATAGGTAAAGGGGTAGTGGAGTGGAAGGAGGTTTCCTCAAGGATAATGTGGATGAAGGTGAAACTGGGAAAGGAGATGTGGGTCTTTGTAAGTGCATATGGGCCGGGCAGTGAGAAGAGTGTAGAAGAAAGGGAGGCCTTTTGGATAGATTTAAATGAGTGCATAGAGGGTTTAGGAAGAAATGTCAATGTAATAGTACTGGGAGACCTTAATGCTAGAGTGGGAAATGGTCCAATCGATGGAGTGGTTGGGAAGTGTGGAGTTCCAGGAAAGAATCGTAGTGGAGAGTTGATGGTGGAAATGTGTCTAGAAAGAGAGTTGATGATAGCAAATACAGTGTTTCGGAAGAAAGTGAAGCATAAGTACACATGGGAGAGGGTGGTGGAGGGAAGGGTGGTAGATAGAGCGCTAATGGATTATGTAGTGGTAAATAGGATTATGATAGGAAGAGTTAAGGATGTACATGTGCTAAGGGGAGAGGGTGGGGGAATATCAGATCATTTTTTGGTGGAAGGTAAGTTGAGAGTGGAGGATAGATGGAGAAGGAGGAAAGGGACAAAAGGTAGGGAGGTTCTTAGAGTGAACTCCTTGAATGAAAAGGAAAAGGAGAAGGAGTACGAAAAGAAGCTGAAGGAGGAGTGGGAGGGAGTAAAGGATAGAGCAGAGATGGGTGTGGAGGAGGAATGGGGATGGTTCAAGGAGGGAGTCCTAAAGTGTGCAAGGATGGTGTGTGGAACAAGAAGGACAGGGGGAAATAGAAGAAAGGGTAGTGAATGGTGGGATGAGGAAACAAAGAAGGTTGTAGAAGAGAAGAAGCGAGCATTCACAGATTGGTTACAAAAGAGGACAGGGGAGTCATATGAGAGGTACAAAGAAAAGAAAAGAGAAGTAAAGCAAAAGGTAAAGGAGGCAAAGAGGAGAGCAGATGTGAAATGGGGTAGGAGTATGACAGAAAATTTTGAAAGTAATAAAAAGATGTTTTGGAAAGAAATTAAGAGAGGAAGAGGAGGCGAATCAAGTAGGGAAGAAAAGGTAAAAGGTACAGATGGAGAGTTGATAATGGAAGAGATGGCAGTGAGGGGAAGATGGGCAGAATATTTTAGGGAGTTGCTAAATGTGAAGGAGGATAGGGAAGGAAAGATAGCTGCAGTGGGAAATACGAAGAAAATGAGAGTGATGAGTGAGGAGAACGGAGGAGAAATAAGGAAGGATGAGGTGAAGGCAGTTGTAAAGATGATGAAAGCAGGTAAGGCACCTGGTCTGGATGGATGTCATGCAGAATGTCTGAAAAAGGGAGGTTCAGTGATGGTGGACTGGTTGGTGAGATTATTTAATGTTTGCTGGAGAGAGGGTAAAGTACCGGAGGACTGGAGTAGTGCCTGTATAGTTCCTCTTTACAAGGGAAAAGGGGACAAGTGTGAATGTAGTAATTTCAGAGGGATTAGCCTGTTGAGTGTAGTAGGGAAGGCTTATGGGAGAATCTTAATTGAGAGGATTAGGAGAGGAACAGAAGGAGTAATTGGTGAGGAACAGTGTGGATTTAGGACGGGTAGAGGTTGTGTAGATCAGATCTTTGTGGTAAGACAGATATGTGAGAAAGCTATAGGAAAGGGGAAAGATGTTTTTTGGGCTTTTATGGATCTGGAAAAGGCTTATGATAGGGTAGACAGAAAGGCACTGTGGGAGGTTATGCAGATTTATGGGATAGGAGGAAAGCTTTTGGGAGCTGTCAAGAGTTTTTATGTGAGTAGTAGAGCATGTGTTAGGATTGGAAATGGAGAGAGTGAGTGGTTTGAAGTAAAGGTGGGACTTCGTCAAGGATGCGTTATGTCGCCCTGGCTGTTCAACTTATACATGGATGGGGTGGTGCGAGAGGTGAATGCTAGGGTAGTGAGTCAGGGATTGGAGATGGTTAAAGAAAATGGAGAAAAGTGGGAGGTGAGCCAGCTGTTGTTTGCGGACGACACTGCGCTTGTGGCAGGGTCAGAGGAGGGATTGAGGAAGCTGGTGGCAGAGTTTGGGAGAGTATGTGATAGAAGAAAGCTAAAGATAAATGTGGGTAAAAGTAAGGTGATGAGATGTACAAGGGGTGAAAGTGGCAGTAGACTGGAAGTGAACATTAAGGGAGAGCGACTGGAGGAAGTGGATAGTTTTAGATACTTGGGTGCAAGTGTAGCAGGAAAAGGTGGAGTGAAGGTGGAGGTAGAATGTAGATTGAGAGAAGCGAGTAAATGCCTTGGTGGTTTAAAGAGTGTAATGAGAAATAGACATTTGGGAATGGATGCGAAGAGGAGACTGTATGAAGGAGTGATTGTGCCAACAGCACTGTATGGGGCAGAAACGTGGAACATAAGAGAAGAAGAGAGAAGGAGTTTGAATGTGTTTGAGATGAGGTGTCTGAGAAGTATGGTGGGGGTTACTAGGCTAGATAGAGTGAGAAATGAGGAGGTGAGGAGGAGAACAGGGGTGAAAAAGGATTTGGGAGAGAGGGTTGATGAAAGAATATTAGGATGGTTTGGACACATGGAAAGAATGAGTGACGAAAGACTAGTAAAAGAGGTATGGAAGGCAGATGTGGAGGGAGTGAACATGAGGGGACGTCCTAGGATGAGGTGGATGGATGGGGTGAAGGGGGCTTTGGGGAAGAGGGGAATGTCTGTTGAGGAAGGAAGGGAGAGGACGGAAGACAGAGGTGAGTGGAGAATGGTTGTATATGGATGATGTTGTGACGACATGAGGAGGAATAGGCGGGGGGGTGGGGGTGGGGTAGTATGTGTGAGTAAATTTTGACGCAGCCCGAAGGGATTTCTCCCCGTCCTCTCCTTATATGCAAAGGGGGACGGAGAGGGGGGGTCGCCGATTAAATGAAGCGGCCTTGCTGTGGATGTACTGTGTCTTGCGACACTGCTTCTGACCCAGGGCGGTGGGCAGGGTTCAGGGATGACCCATCATCCAGGAGGTGCTCAGATGAGAGGAAGGGTGGGAGGGGTGTGGAGTGTATTTAGGGATGAAATGGGTGGGAGTGTTTTTATGCCTTTCCTTTTGTGGCTACCTCCCTTGGAAGGGGGAAAAAGCCTTGGTATATGTATGTATGTAAAAATGAAAATTTTCAAGTGGCACTTTTTTTTTAGTAAATCACTCATATATCACTATAGTATGCCACAAAATAATTGAATTTACCAAAGTCAATCAATATTTCCAAGGCTCACCTTTTTGCAGCTGACATTGTAACCCCAACCAAAATGGATATAGTTGTCTTGAAGAGTGTCCATACCCTATGACTGCAGCTCTGAAACTGAGCTCACCACAATATATGTAAGAGGGGTGCCTCACACTCACGTTGAAGCCTGTTTTAGCCTGTTTCCTGTAAATGGGCTGTTGCTAGCCTGGAGGGAAAAAGGATCTATTTTAATAATCATATAGTCATCTTAGGAGATAAAGGTAATTTCAAAATTATCCTAAAATATAATCTATTATGAGTGCATAATCCTTATTGGATTTCAGATACATTTTCACTTCTAAGAAAACATGGTTTTGCTTTGCAAGGGAACTTCAGTCTGTCCATTATATAATGTGTTAAGATATACACATTTTACCTTTATGTGAAAGGAAATGATTAATGTTATTCCAGAGTCTGTTACTCTTGACCTGAGGTCAACTGATCATCCTTGTACTTGGAAGACCACCTCCAATAGGGAGACCTGACCTCAAGATATTCATTTTCACATTCCTCACTGATATGCTGAATGGATAACTTGTCTTCAGACAACTGGTCCGCAAAACTGCAAACTTGGACAACTCGTCCACAAAAATGTGGACAACTTGTTCACGCAATTCATTCACCATCACACACATACCTCATTTTAGCAGCACATCTATCAACTTGGTATACATAATACCAGACGTGTAATACAAGGTACCCAACAACCTCTAATCCTCCGATTCTTATCTCATTTATCATTCATATATGGTTGTATTAAATCACCAATTGATAATTAAGAAAATAATAACTGAAATTTTAATCTGATTATCCTATTTTAACTTGACAAGTTACTGGGAAAACTATATGTCCACATTTTTCAAAGGAAGACTAATTAGTGGAGGACTAATTGTCCAGAAGACTAATTGTCAGAAGACTAATTAGTGGAGGACTAATTGTCCAGAAGACTAATTGTCAGAAGTCTAATTGTCAGAAGACTAATTAGTGGAGGACTAATTGTCCAGAAGACTAAATGGGTGGATCCCAAATGGAACAGACTTAGTAACCATGTAGTGAGCGCTGAAAATATCAGTTGTTTTAAGAACGGTTAGAATACTTTATGGGTGGGGATGACGGGTGGTAATGGACATGGAACTGCCTAGCAATCTCCTTCATTCTTATGTTCGTATTCCATAAAACAGATAAAAAATAATGGGTGTTGTACAACAATTCTACTTTTATGAAAGGTAAAAACTTTAGTTCATTTGATAGTTGTGTGCTATTCCTCTGGGATATTGTTTCTTTCGCCATTATATTCATAAACAATTGTTTTTATTCTTTTGTCCGCATCTATATTTTTTAGCTTTGTTGGTGGTGGGCAACCCACTATCAGCTGTTGAGAGTACATAATAAAGCAGAGTAACATTGGTATGATATTAACTTGAGTTTGATTATTTGTATTCACTTTTTGGTTTCTGTTTTCCTTTGTTGTTTCGAACATTACAAAAAGGGCGAATATGGCTTGTAACGGCTGTAAGAATTTGGAAGACCGGCTCAGGCGTTGTGAGGAAGAGGTTTCACTTCTCACTGAATGGAGATTAATCAAAAATAAATGAATAAATATACGAGTAAGTGAATAAGTAGATATATAAATAACAAATAAATGGATAAATAAATTAAATGATTAAATTACAAAAAAATCGGTTAATCAATCAATCAAAAACAATCGATCAATCGCTTTTAAATTGACTAACCCCACGTTCTTCTACTGCCCTTGACAAATCTTCTTTACCTCTACTATGACTCCTCCTTTTCGATGTGATATTGTCCTCATGGATAGAAGTGTTGGTTGTTGCTGACAAAACATAACCTGAAATGTAGGATCTAGGACAGTTGTGTCCCGGACAATTGCAGCTGTCCGTTCATCTAGAAAGTGACAACCATTCCTTCACCAATCAATTTGTTCATATGTTATATATTTTTCGGCTTCTTTTAATTTGTTATATTTCTCAATCTAATGAATTCTCATTGTTGCTTTTGAGGCGTTACTGGTGGTTCAGGTTGCGGTGGCAATGGTGGTGCATCTTGACTGTCATCCAGTGGACTCGAACTCATGTGTGGTAGTGATTGGAAAGGTGTCTTCTTGTGGTGAGGGTGATGACTGGTTGGTGGCATCTTCTAGTGGTGGCTGTGATGATGGTGATAGCTGTTTGTCTTCTAGTGGTGCAGGCTTGAAAAGACGCGGCGCTGTGATAGGCTTCAATATCAGGTTCTTCCTTGGCGACAGCTGGCTGATTAGTTCTTGGGCTAGGGATGGAGTCAATTTGTGCTACAATGGTTACATGTATGTTAAAAAAGAAAAGAAAAGAGTATGTAAGATGGCAATGTGTTAAACAGAGGAGTGAAAGCTGTAAAGGAGGCCTGACCAGCGATCTCACAGTAAGTATGAGAGCCACGATATTTTACTTTTTCAACGAGTTATCTCCTTGTAGTTTTTGGTAGCTATACAGATTTTCATTGATATTTAGCATTTTAATTAGTAATATGATACAAGTAAATTTGCCTAGCCCTAATCTAGATCCTTAGCCACCAAAAACAAACTATAGAACTTTATGTACAGGGATGCACAAAATATTGAAACTTTGTCTTCAACTATTATGAAATCGTCACCAACCCGAACCAATGAAATTCGTTAATTGAATTAATCGATGAACATTTCTCTTCAATATTTTAGTAATTTACGGCATCTTTTGATAAAGTTAATCCACCTCACTAGGCAGCACTGATCGCAGTGGCCCTCCTGTACACGGAGGACATTTTAGTATAGATAATTTAACTTTGAACATTGAACATTCTGAAGAATTATGATTTTAGCGATTATTCCTTTTTCTTTCTTTTTGACTTTCTTTAAACTAGCTGTTGTGGTAACCAAAGAATTTTTAAAATACACAAGTTAATAGTTGGACATGATAGCCCCACATATACAATTTTATATTTAAACTGCCGGGTTTGGAAAAAAGACCATTTATTTAACTACAACAACAAACTAAAAAAAACAAAAACAAAAAAACAGAGCATTTTAAGTTTGGCATTCGAAAATTCATCTGCTATATTTTGTACTGGCCATGTCGTAATTAAATGAACAAAACTGAACGTTAGAGAACTTACCTGTTTGAGTTTTCAAACAAGTCGTTAGACCAGAATATAAGTTTGAGGCTTCGATGGCTGTAGATCCTTGCCGAGGTTTATTGTCCTTCTGGTGACAGGGTTAAAGCTTGTCACTGGTACCAGGGTTGAAGCTAGTCTGGCGTACCGGGACTAAAAAATCAGTCTTGTTCGGCAGGAGTTTTTAATGAGCCTTCAACACGGGACAACTGATACTTGAAGTAAGTTCTCAAGTTCCCAATTTGTTAATCAAATTATAACATAGGTTTGAATAAATAATAAAGAGGGAGGGGAGTTTAATAATATTAATTAAAAGTACAATAGTGTGGTACGAAGTTACAGGAAAGATTCCCAATTCGAAAATTAAACGAGCTTTTGGGAAATTGCCGTAGCTCAAGGTAAACAATGCCATTCCCGTAACAACAATTACCACAGCTATAAAGTTTAATCTTTGTTCTAAAAATACAGAATTTTCCTCTTCTGCTGACTAAATCATCAAAGACTTGAACTGACCAACTTCTCACTATATCACATCCTCTTCAGTAATTAGCCCATACAAATAGAATTACAGTTTTTGCATGGTATGTTATAAATACAACCTTCTTTACTTCTTGGAGAATTTTTGATTAACAGGCTCTTAATGTTATTGTTTTTAAATACTATCTGGATACCAAATTTATTAAAAATGCTAGGAAGAATGATTAAGTTTTCGTGGTACAGAACTGTTAGCATATTTTTATAATTAAATTGTTTGACCTGCTAGGAAATGTTTTCTTAATATTTTGCAGGTCAAACAATTTAATTATAAAAATATGTTAACAATTCTGTACCATGAAAATTTAATCTTCCTAGCATTTTTAATAAATTTTGTATCCAGATAGTATTTAAAAACATTAAGAGCCTGTTAATTAGAAATTCTCCAAGAAGTAAAGAACGTATTTATAACATACCATGTAAAAACTGATTTTATTTGTATAGGCCAAAAAGGCAAAGGTTTAGGTAAAAGAATAGGCCAACATAAATATATTAGAACAGGGCAAGTGTCAAGTGGATTATTTGTCCACCAAAGGGATGGTCATAATATTGACTGGGGGAAATTCTAAAGTAATTACTTCTTGTAATAATATTATAGAAAGAAATATTATTGAATCTTGCTTCACAAATAGAAATTTTGGAAATAATATGAACTTGTTTAGGTTTATTTAAATTAGACAATT
Organism: Oratosquilla oratoria; assembly: GCF_046742065.1. Classification (NCBI taxonomy): domain Eukaryota; kingdom Metazoa; phylum Arthropoda; class Malacostraca; order Stomatopoda; family Squillidae; genus Oratosquilla; species Oratosquilla oratoria. The sequence goes on from NW_027467722.1 coordinate 1,317,012, forward strand.
TTATTATTGACATAATTGTGATATGTAACATGGGACCTTTCCGAATATCCTGTCTTATGTATATATTGTTTCTTTCTGTATTGCTTTTCTGTACCTTTGAAAATGTCTTGATAGAGGTAAACATTCGGTATCTGTTTTTTCAATTTCGCGGTGGTTTCTGCAAAAATGTGTATATATATATACAGGTAGTCCTCACTTTACGCGCTAGATGCGTTCCAAAAGGCAGCGCGTAATGTGAATTTCGCGTAATGTGAGGAATTAAACTCACTACTTTGCTGTTACAAGTGTTTCCAATACCATAATCCTTCCTGCAGCTGAGCCACGAGCTAAGCATATAACCTCTGACCTGCCTTGTTGTTGTTGATTTACCACCACATATGGGATCACGGGTTAATTGGCCTTTACGCCTTGATAAGTAGCGTCCCTCTGCTGATCTGCACGCTGTTGTTGTTGTTGTAGCGGCAGCTTATTGCGATTCAAGGATGAATAAATTTCTTTCAAGTTTTTTTCTACATTCATTTTTATTTTACTTTTATGAAAATAAAATTACCCTTGGACAATGAAAAAAATCATGGGTCAGGAAACCATCCCGCAAGCTGAGATGTTGCTCTCACACGTTTCCATACTGACAACAACACAACACTCACCGCTCGCTGTGTACTATTGTAGATTCCTAACTAGGCTTCACCCCCTGACGTGTCACTGCGCGCTATATCGGACTCGGTGTGTGTGTGTGATGTTTGTGGTGAGGCAGGGGCGGCAGGGTCATCGGGAGCGTCCATCTCCGATTCGGTGCCTGTCTCCGATTCGCTGGTTAGCTGACTTGGTGTGCGTTGTCGGAAGAAGTTTGTGATCGGCTGTTGTTTTGTCTTTTGTTGTTTTTCTTTTAACATAGCATTATAGCAAGCCATGTTCTCCATCACACGTCGTATGATGGTGCTGCTCCTCTCGACATTAGGATCATTCTCCTCTATGACCCTCATTGCATGCATCAACGAGTCCATACACTCAGACAAGTTGGCAGCTGTGAGGGCTCGCTGTGGTCCTGGTGATGCTGCTGCTGCTGCTGCTTCCTCTTTCTCCTCCATCATTTTCACTCTCTCTTTCTCGATGTCAAACAAATCTTCATTGGAGAGCTCTTGTGTGTGAGACTGAAGCAAGTTGTCGATGTCCTCCTCTTCCAAATCCTCGAAGCCAACTTGCTGTGCTAGACGCAGACTTTTAACGTTGGCCTTGGCTACATTGTCGTCTATGCTGTATCCTTTGAAGTCGTGGACGAATTGAGGACACAATTTTTTCCAGACTCCATTGCAGCATGATGTTGGCACTTCACTCCACAAATCCTTGATGAAGGTTAGAGCATCTTTTACCGTGAACTGCCGCCAATAATCACGGACTGAGATGTTTTGTTGCTCCGTCACTTTCACAAGGTTCGCCAATGTTGAACGTAGATAATACGCCTTGAATGTCGAGATTATCCCTTGGTCACAAGGCTGGATGAGCGAGGTCGTGTTTGGCGGTAAAAACACGATCTTGATGTTGTTGCTGATATCGGCCAGGTATGCTGGGTGACTTGGCGCGTTGTCCACAATCAACAAGATCTTGAAGGGGATGTTTTCTTTGTTGCAGTACACCTCCAGCTCCCTGTGCAGTTTATTCTTGAAATAATCGCCAAACACTGCCCCAGTCATCCAGCCCTTCGAGTTGGCGTACCAGTACACTGGCAGAAAGGCCTTGTCGTAACCCTGGCCAAAAAAAAAGAAACGTAAGATTTTATACGGTCTAAAAAATTCATTCGCACAATCTTTTGCATAGAAAATGGTAACATGGAATAAGGTTAGTTTTACAACTCTTACCTTGAGGGCTCGAGGATTCTCTGAGTGATACACAAGTGCTGGCTTGAGTTTGTAGTCGCCCTCTGCATTGGCCCCCAACAGCAGCGTTAAGCGGTCCTTAGATGCCTTGAATCCGGGGGCAGAAGCTTCCTCTTTGGAGATGTAGGTGCGGTTGGGTAGTTTCTTCCAATAGAGGCCGGTTTCGTCGATGTTGAACACTTGCTTTGATGAATAATTCCCGTCTTCTATAATTTTCTTGAGCTCTTCTGGGAATTCGGCTGCAGCTCGAGCATCAGCTGAAGAAGCTTCCCCAACCAACTTCAAATTATGAAAACTGTGCCTTTTTTGAAATTTATTAAACCACCCGTTGCTGGCAGAAAAAGGCTTCTTGTCCCCTTCAATGCTGTCATAAATAGACAGCGCCTTCACCTTAATCAGCGCCAAGCTAACCGGCACACGAGTCTTATTTTGATGCTCAATCCAAGTTGCAAGCATCTTCTCCATCCTTTCCATCTCCATAGGGCGAGAATATGATGACTTGTTAGCTTGTAGAGGCGTTCCTGATTTGGCAGCTTCACGAATCTTGGTGGAGTTTTGTTTTATGGTCCTCACCGTAGACTCGCTGAGGCCCATTGCCGCCACAATCACATTGTTTCTCTGCCCTTTATCTAACCTGTCCAGAACTTCCAGCTTTTGCTCCAATGTCAATGTCTTCCTTGCTTTCTTCTGCCTACCATCACAGGCTGGAAATGTCGCTGGGCGCTTGGGAGCCATGGTAAACAAGAACACTGATGATTTGATGAACACAGAGATGCTGACACAACGAAGCGTTGGTAAACAATGAGCTTGGTGGCGAGAGGGATGCGGAGGCTGGAATCAGCTAGCGTCACCTAGCGGCTGCCTTACGGAACTAAATCGCAGCCCGCGTATTTTAACTTTCCGGATTTCGCGTTACTCTGAGGAATTTGTGTAATGTGAGGAATACCCCCTAGTTTTGGACACCGCTTTAATGTGAAATCGCGTAATGTGAACCCGCGTAAAACGAGGATTACCTGTATATATATATGTATATGTATATATATGTATATGTGTATTTACCTAGTTGTATTTTACAGGAAGGGGAGCTATGCTTGTGGTGTCCCGTCTTCATATCTCATTTTATCTAAACTGTTTTTAAATTCATGTATTGTTTTTGCACACACCACTTTCTCATCTGACTTGTTCCAAATGTCTATTACACTGGGGAAAGCTGTTCTTTTTCAGATCTCTTCTATAACTGTTTTCTTGATTTTCTTTCCGTGTCCTCTTGTATTTCTATCATCCCATTTTATTAGATCCTCTCTATCAATAGTTTCTATGCCTTTCATGATTCTATAAATAGTTATCAATTCTCCTCTCTCTGCTCTAATGTCTGTAGCTCAAGTTTTGCTAGTCTCTCTTCATATGATAGTTTTGAGAGTGTTGGTGCCAATTTTGTAATTGCTCTTTGTAGTCTTTCAAGTTTTGTTATACATTTTTTTTGTACTTGGTGACCACATCGTCGCTGCATATTCCAATCTTGGTCTTATCAAAGTGATTAGTATTTTCTTCACCATTTCTTCATCCAGGTATGTAAATGCCACTTTGATTGTTCTTATTAAATTATAAGTTTCTCCAAAAATCTTGTTTATGTTTCTCAGGTGACATATTATTCATAATAATGACTTCCAGGTCCTTCTCATTTTCTACTTTTTTATTCCTCCTTCTCCCAATTTATGATCCTACTATTCTTTTTTTGCTTCCAAATTCCATTATACTACACTTCTTAGTATTGAACTCCATCTCCCACTTCCTACTCCATTCCCATACTTTATTGAGATTGCTCTGTAGTGACTCACAATCTTCTTCAGTGTTTGTCTCTTGTCACTACTCTCATTTTTCTTTCTTGCAAAAAGTCTTCCATCCATTTAAGCAGTTTGCCCTGTATTCCTCCTTCAGTTTCTAATTTCTTAAGCATTTTCTTATGTGGTACTTTGACAAAAGCTTTTAGGTCTAGAGATGCACAATCAGCCCATCCATCTCTCTCCTGTATTATATCTATTAGCCTTGAATAGAAACACATTAAGTTTGTGACACATGATTGTCCTTGTCTGAATCCAAATTGCCTTGGATTTAGCACTTTTTCTTCCTCCAAAATACCTTACCCATGTACTTTTGATAATTCTTTCACAAATTTTTGCTATTGTACTTGTTAGAGAGGCTGGTCTATAGTTGGTAGGGTCTTTTTTATTTCCCCCTTTATATATAGGTACTATATTTGCTCTTCTCCAATCTTCTGGAACTTTTCCTTCTTTCAATGAACTGTTTATTAGGCTATGTATTTTGTCTGCCAGTTCATTCCTGCATTCTTTCAAAATCCAGTTTGCTATTTCATCTGGTCCATGGGATTTTCTGACATCAAGATTACTCAAGTGTTTCATTATTTCATTCCTTGTTACTTCTATTTCTTTCATAGGGAGGACTTTCTCTTCCCATTTGCTATCTCCAGGTTATGTTCTCCCTTGTAAACACCGATTTAAAATGCTTGTTCATAATTTCTGCCATTTCTATTTCCTGTGTATTCAACTTCTTGTCATAATTTCTCTAAATCTTGTTTGTTTTTCAGTTTGTTTACAAATCTGTAAAATAGGTTTGGTTGATCTTTACATTTCTGACATCTTTTTCATATGTTCTCTTTTCCTCTCTGCACACTTGTGCATATTCATTTTTATAACAAGTATGTATTTTCCAATTTTCAGGTCTTTTGTATTTCTTCATTTTGTCCAAACTTTATCTCTTTTGTCTTTTAACTCCCTACAACTTTTGTTGTATCAGCTCTTTACATATTCTTTTTCTTGCTTTTGTCTTAGGACATACTTTTCCTTTTTTATAATTTTTTGTCATATTACATTTCTCTTCCACTGTTGTTTCCTCTTTGTATATTCTTTCCCAGTTTTATTTGATCAAAATTTGCTTTTTCATACATCAATCTTCCTTTTCTATATTGTTCATTTCTTTTCATGTATTTTTCCTCGCTTAATTCCAGTTCAATCAATATGTGGTCACTTTTACTTATTGATGTCTTGTATTCAGTCTTTTCCCACTATTTCATGTTCTGATGTGATTATTAGGTCCAGTCTCGATGGTTCCTCTTCATTTCTATACCTAGTGTTCTCTTGAATCCATTGGGTCATTGTATGGTCAATAATCATCTCGAGTAGAACATTTCCCCATGAGTCGTCTCCCCCCCCCTTTACTGTCATCTCTTCCCAACAGACTTCTTTGCAATTAAAGTCGCCCATTATAACTATTCTTACATCTTCCATTATCTTGCTTAATGTTATCCTTGTGTCTTCTAACATACTTTTACGTTTCTCTTCCCACGAGGCCGTTTTTGGAGGCACATAATTTATTACAAAGTTTCTGCTCTTCCTATCTCTTGTCTTCCACTTCCATCATGATCATCTCTATTCTTTCCATATGTGACATTCCTCACATTTATATCCTTCTTAGTCAGGAACATAACTCCACCCCCTTGTTTTGTCTCTCTAATCCAATAATTATATGCATCATGTCCTACACCTGTGGTTCTTAACCTGGGGTACCTGTACCCCCAAGGGGTACGAAACCTTAAACTTGGGGGTACAAGACATGATAGCCAGTGCAATGGTACTGTATATTTACAAAGAGAAAGCAAACAAGGTTTGCATCACTCATCCCTTTTATATATTTGCATTGTATTTGTATTGGATGGGGGTACGAGAACATTTTTCTGAGATATCAAGGGGTATGGGCACTGGAAAAGGTTAAGAACCACTGTCCTACACTGTTGGGTGATAGTGGACCTTTTAATTTTGTCTGTACAATTCCCATTATGTTCAGTTCTTTTTCCTTCAGATAATCATTCAGTTTGTTCAAGCCTGTTATTAATCCATCTATTGTATTTTCTGTTTCCCTTTTGTTTTTCTGTTATGAGCCATTTCCTCACTTTCATATTCACTACACTCCATAAGAATTCCTTTTTTTCTGACTTTGTTCTGGTCTCATTTTTTTCCTTAGCTTCTCTTCTTTTCGTTTTTTCCTCCTCTCTTTCCTCTTTATTCATTTCTCTTTTTTTCCATACCTCTTTATATTGTTCACTGTTAGTTAACCTGTTTTTGCTAAGATATTTGCTGCTGTCGTTTGTGACCCAAATTTAATCTTAATTGGTTTGGTCTATCTGTATTATATTTCCCAAGCCTATACATTTCTTCTATTTGATTCCCAATTTCAGGTTCATCTTCCCGAACTAATTCTAATGAATTGTTTACTTTTTCTTTTTCCTCCTTAATTCTCGTAGTCCTGTTTAAGTTATACTTCTCTTCCATCCCTAATATACAAGGTAACCAAAAAAGTTCTGTCCGTTTTTAAAGGAAAAAAGAAAAGCGCTTTACAGTGTGTAACTTATATTTAGTGTTCGAAGTAATCTCCATCGGCATCCAGCACCTGCCAACGTGTCTCCAGCTGTTCAATCCCTTTGTGGTAAAACTCAGGGGTTTTGGACCCAAAGAAGTCCATGAGGGCTAGGCGCAAGTCTGCTTCATTGGTAAAGGATTTCCCAGGGAGTGGAAGAGGTGGTAATCGGATGCGCAAGGTCAGGTGAATAAGGTGGATGGCACAAAGTCTCCCACCCAAGTTGCTGTATGGTATCCCTGACCACTCGCGCGACATGCGGCCTGGCGTTGGCATGGAGTAAAAGCACACCTTTGCAATTCACCAGTGCTGGCTCCTTCTGGCGCAATGCCTGTTGCACACATTTCAATTGCTGCGAGTATAGGTCTCCAGTGACCGTTTGGCCCGTTGGTAGCAGCTCATAATGAACCACTTGACAACCTGTCCACCAGACACAAAGCATAATCTTGCGTGGGTGCATAGGTGGTCTTGCGGTGTGAGGGACAGCATCCTGAGGTGACAACCAATGTCTGGAATGCTTGGGAGTTTCGTACAGAACCCACTTTTCATCACTGGTAAGCACTCGATTGAATTAGGATGCGGTACGGTGGCGAGAAAGCAGCGATATGCAGGCTGCCACTCGCTGTCTCTTGTGGACCTCCAACAGCGTGTGTGGAACCCACTTGCTCAGTTTGAATGTCTTACCTAGGCAGTGCAGGTGAAGTCTAACTGTTTCATCGGAAACGTTGAACAGTCTTGCAAGTTCACCACACGTTAGACTACTGTCCTCTTCATTGGCCGCCGTCATTCAAAACCTGTGGTCGTCCACTGCGAGGCTGATCACAGAGGGACAAATCTCCTGACTTGAATTTTTTAAACCAACGCCTTGCAGTACGTTCATTCACAGCACTATCCCCAAACGCTTGAGATATGCGGCGACTTGATGCAGCTGATGATAAGCCCACTTTGAAGTCGTAAAGCAAACAGCCCCGAACGAGATATGTAGACACTTCCATCCTTCTCCACTGCTGTCCGGTGTATAAATGATGGGTGGGCCTGGGGTGCCGCCGATTCCTTGCTTGTGTGGATGAACGGTTACCAGTTAGCCTTTAAACGTGTACAAACATAGGAAAGTCTGTAGCAAAGACTATGAAGGAAAGTGCGTGCGTTAAAAAGTTGCCAAACACTTCCATAAAAGCGCCATCTATGAAGCGAACGGTAAAGCTCTAAGGCGGAATTTTCAAAATTTCATACGTCCATTACCCGTTTTAAGGAACATTTGTAAAAATTATTTTAGATATTATCATTATCCTAAATGTAGTACATATACTAATTCCAACACATATATGTTGAAAATGTATCAAAGCAAATATATGTATATTACTTTGGTATCCATGCTACATTCTTTTCAATTTTCAAATATGCATTTGCAATTGGTGCCTAATATATTTGAAATGGATTGCACGTATGACACAGATGCATTTCTGTATGGCAGCTACATTCACATTAACTGCTATTGCATAATAAGGACCAATAAAATGCAGAAGTGCATTCTTGTATATTTTTATTGCCAATATTTAAAAATTCATTAGTGGGATATACCTATATATTAGGTACGCGCGAATCCACGCGCGGCGCCACTGTCGACCATGTACTGTTTACATCGCCATTTTTTTTGCAGCCCACTAGCTTTTGTTTAGCTTGGTTTGAATGCTTGCTGCGTTCAGCGCATGCGCAAGATATTCAAATTACCTTGTTGTTTTGCAAATGTATGCCCAATTCTTAAAATAGAAGCAATTTTTCAGCGATTTAAACGGGAATTTGGTTATCAAACTTGGCAACATAGTTTTCCGAGTAAAAATATTAAGGTAAGGCATCACTACATATTATTTTAATTTATATAAACATGTTTATCAACTTATTTTCTCCCGGAAATGAGAAGCTTAAGATCGTTGATCACTTGATGTTTGAGCTTAGGGTCATCACATGTAGGCATATGGTCACGCGCGAAACCATGCGCGGCGCCGATATCGCCATCTTTTGCGCCCCCTTGGATTTTGATTTTTGTTTGGCTTAGTTTGAGTGCTTGGAGCATTCAGCACATCCGCAGGGTATTAAAATGATCTTGTTAAACAAGTTTATGCCCAGTTCTTCAAAACTTTACTAAATCTTGCCGGTTTCAACGCAATTTTTTATATTAGCCTTGGCAAATTAGTTTTCAGAGTAAAAGTGTAAAGGCCAGAAACTAAATCATATAATATTGAATGTAATAATGTTGTTTATTAGCCTCTATTCTACCGGATATGAGCAACTTTGAAATCGTTGGTAATAGCACAGTTGTGCAATCTAAGTTTCTTGAAGCTTAGATGCCTATTCGACATATTGTTGCCATGGCAACGTGATAGGTGTCAGTAAGAACGGTGTAAGAGGAAAGTCCTGCATTATTTTTGACATGCTCAGGATATTTTTGGACCCATAAAACCTGTGCCTGCGAAGTTGCATGTCAGTTAGGCCAGCAGTTTGGATTTTATTGATTATTTCTAAATTGACAACAGTTGCCATGGCAACGTGATAGATATTTGTAAGAATGGTGTCAGAAGAAGGTTCTGCAATGTTATTGACATGCTCAGGTGTTTTATTGACCCAGAAAACCTAGAAATGCCAAGTTGCATGTCAGTTGGGCCAGGGGTTTGGATTTTATTTATGATAATCTGAAAATTGACAACTTCATGGTTGCCATGAAAAGGCAAATATGGTATGATGGAGATGTCTTGCATTGTTTTTGACATACTCATGTGATTTGTTGATCCTTAAAACCCAAGTATTCCGAATTTTAATAAAATTGGACCAGTGGTTTAGAGTTAACGTGTATTTCTTTACCGAAATCTTTACAAATGACCACCCTTAATTCTAACATTTTGCTATGGTGAAGTCCAGCCAAAAATGCAGGCTAAAAAATAATTTAAAAAATTGTATCTCACTTATTTTTTTAGCTATTTCAAAAATTTAAAAAGCATTTTGTTTCTAATAAAATTGCCTTTCATATGCAACAATAATTTAAGAGTTAGAAAAAAATGAAAATTTTGTGCCCGTACCTATATATATTTATATCTATCTATCTTTATGTATATAAAGTTCTGGTTCTTTCTGAATTAGCAAGTGTCTTCCACTTCTCATAGTTTATCATATGCCTGCTCTTGTATTTCCTTCTTATGTATTTCTTACCCTTTTATTGTGTTATTTTATTTTATCTTTTTATTTGCTAGTGAGTGTCCTCTATTTCTCATTTTTACCATATGCATTTATCACATAGGCTGGGGTAGGTTCTTTCAGCTTGAGGAAGTGAATGTCTCCTACCTCCCAATGTTCATTCGATTTTTGCTTCCCTTTTTACATGGTTTTTGTTTAGGTTAGTATGACTAAAAAAATAATTTAAAAAATTGTATCTCACTTATTTTTTTAGCTATTTCAAAACTTTAAAAAGCATTTTGTTTCTAATAAAATTGCCTTTCATATGCAACAATAATTTAAGAGTTAGAAAAAAATGAAAATTTTGTGCCCGTACCTATATATATTTATATCTATCTATCTATCTATCTTTATGTATATAAAGTTCTGGTTCTTTCAGAATTAGCAAGTGTCTTCCACTTCTCATAGTTTATCATATGCCTGCTCTTGTATTTCCTTCTTATGTATTTCTTACCCTTTTATTGTGTTATTTTATTTTATCTTTTTATTTGCTAGTGAGTGTCCTCTATTTCTCATTTTTACCATATGCATTTATCACATAGGCTGGGGTAGGTTCTTTCAGCTTGAGGAAGTGAATGTCTCCTACCTCCCAAGGTTCATTCGATTTTTGCTTCCCTTTTTACATGGTTTTTGTTTAGGTTAGTATGACTTTGGCTGAGGTGGCTACTAGAATGCACCAAGTAATATATCCGAATGAAAAAGTGACTTCATAAACACATAATTCATTAGTTGAATTTATTCTTAATATATAAACATTGATAGGCTTTAAACAAATATGTTTTCTAAACATGTAAACAAATGCAACAATCTTAGGCAAATAAAAATTACAAAAACAAGTGCAAAATGACAATACAAAAAGTAAAGCTCAGATATAATGAGATGCAATACATTACAATACAGAGCATAGGTGGTTAAGAGAGCATCAACATTAGTTGTTGTTGTTGTTGTTGTTGTTGTCGTTCCCTAGACTGTCTGTCCGAGCAGTCCCGTCTCCCCAAGGAAGGCCACAGCCGAGACTGGGTTTTCCCACAAATCCTTTATAGAGTGTATGTTGTGTTGTTTGCGTGCATGATTGTGTATAATGCAGTCTTCCATTATGTGTTGTATGGTATGGGGTGAAGTGTTACATCCTGGGCAGCTGTTCACAACACGGTCGTCCAGCCTCCTCTGGTAGCTTAGAAGTGCTGGGTGGTGACCGCATCGCAGTCTGGCCAAGTGGACTCTGTCCTTACGTGGGAGAGAGGATTCAGAAGGGTGGATATCAGGGGGTCTGGCATGCAGCAGTGTGTTGTCTTTCAGTGTGTTAATGGAGCGGTGAGTGATATGATTATGAATATGTTTCCGGAGGCTGGTATTTGGTGGTTGTGGAGGAAGAGAAGAGAGTATCTTTGTGTAATAAAGGTCTTTGGGTGTAGTTTTAATGTTTCTTGGTGTGTGTGGGTGTTCTGCTATGTAGTGTAACGGGTGTGATGTGTTTGTGGTGGCTGCAGCAAGTGTTTGTGTGCCTCTCATGTCGAGGTGTTCCTTGACTTTGAGGACTTTTGTTTCATGGTGTAAATGGTCTGTAGGTGATGTATTTGTGCAGCCTGTAATTGTTTTTAGGGCTTTGTTTTGTATGATTTGAAGGGTGTTGTGGTGTGTCTCACTGAGATTAGGAGCCCATGCAGGACTCGCATAATTCATCACTGAGCGTATACATTGTTTGTATATTGTTATATTAGTTTCTTTGTTTTGTCCAAATGTTGTTCCAGTGATTGACTTAAGTGCGTTAAGTCTAGGTGTGCATTTGTTTTTTATGTTTGTGAGGTGTTGTTTGAAAGACATGGATGTATCGTATGTTACACCAAGAATTTTCGGTGTGTTTGTGTGTGGTATTAGAGTGTTGTTGATGTAGAGATGAGGTATGTATTTGTGTTCTTTTGTCCAGTTGGTGAGAAGTGTTGCTGTAGATTTGGTTGGAGCTATTTTGAGTCTGTTTGTGATGAACCATGTGTTGAGTGTGTCAAGGTAAGGCTGGATTATTTCTGCAGCTTTGTCTGTGTTACGATGTGTGCATGTGATTGTTATGTCGTCTGCGTAAGAAGAGATTTGTATTTCTGAGGTGTCTGGCGTGGGTAAGTCATGCATGTATAGATTAAATAATGTGGGGGATAGAACTGAGCCCTGCGGTACTCCGTTCTTAATGTTTCTGATGTGCGATGATTGGCCATTATATGACACATGAGCATTCCTGCCTGCCAGATAATTGGCCAGCCATCTTTTGGTGTTATTGTGCATGTCTGTGTTATATATTTTATTTGTTAGGTTGTGGCGGGGGATAGCATCAAAAGCTTTACTAATGTCCAATGTTATAAGAAGTGTTCTGTGGTGGGGCCTATCTGAATTGATGCCATCAAAAATTCTTTGTGTGAGGTTTGTCAGAAGAGTGTTTGTGGAGTGTAGTGGCCTAAAACCGTGTTGTGAGTCAGCAAGGGGAATATATGGTGTGACAAGTTTAAGTATTAGGCGTTCAATGACTTTAGAGGGGGTGCAGAGAAGTGTGATTGGGCGGTGCGATGATGGGATTGTTGGGTCTTTGTTCGGTTTTGGGATGGTGATTATTGCATTACTTTTGAAAGAAAAAAGAAACATGCTTATTCAACATATTCAAACAGTTGTAAGCATTTAAATATTGTGCTTCTACTGAAACATGCAGTGAATTACAACAATAATAAACAGAACAAAGCGACTCGTTTATACAAAACATGCAATGTGATAGAAGAAAGCAATACATTTTAAATAAAGAAATCACATTTACATTTGAAAAAACAAGACAAAACAAAAAGTAAACGCACAAAAAGCATTAGTAAAATAGATTCAAAATCAACATAAAAAAGTATGCATTCCTTTTAATAACAAAACACAAAAACGTGCGCAAATACATGCAAATAAAGAAACACAAATAATACATAAAAAACGTACACATTTGATAAACAAATCAAAACCAAAAGAAATCATGCCTGACAAATAAAAGCATGCTTAACATTCATGCATAGTATGTGCATGTAACACTGCACATTATACATACCGTAATAGACGTCCCTACACTCATAATGTTGTATTTCTGAAATCATAAAATTATTTCTTAAATCCATACATATATGGAGCCATCACCATTAACAGTGATCAATATATAATTTTCAAGTATGTGAAATTTTGGCTAATTTCCTGTTTTTTTGTTTTTTTTTTTGACATGAATATGTAGAAATACTACATTTTCTTTTCTTTACTTTCTGGTTTAAGAATTTTATATAATAATATAAACGCATTTTAGCATATATACTTATAATATTGTCCATAGCACCTTCACAAACATTAAGATTATGTACAGGAAAACTTTTGAGAATCTGCGTCAAATTCTGAAAAATATTATTTTCTACCAATAAATCTTTAATATTATCATTGAATAAAAACTCATAATTTTCTATTAATGATGTAAGACTGCTGCTAGGATAAACTAACAATTTTTGCTTTTCCAAATCCTTATTTCTTAAGAAAATATTATTTTTATCAATACTAACATCATTCTTATCTCCATTTGATAATAAATGTTCACAACCCAGCCAGCAAAGTTAATCTGGTCCAGATCTCAACCAGATCTGTTGACACAGAAAAACAGATCTTGACCAGATGTGGCATCCAGATCTGGGCCAGTTCTGGTCTTACACACTCCATCTGATCTGGCTATGATCAAGTCATCCAGGTCTGGCAATGATCTGGCATTATAATCTCACCAGGTCTACACCAGGTGGTGCCAGGTATGGTTCTGATCTTCCACAGTGGCCACCAGACCTGGCCCAGATGTGGAGTTCCATGTCGCATCTGTTCTAATCCAGACCATTAATGATTTGTATCCAAAATTGAGTTGAGAAAGTCGCATTCCAGTAGTAGCGATGGAAGAGGGAGGGGCGATGATATGAGTCGTCAATGAAACAAAAAAGATATTTTAATCAAAAATATATTTTATTCATAACACATTTAATAAAACAGGACCAGTTAAAATTTTTCGTTACATGTACAGAGTATTGCTACCGGTACCTTAATTTGGAATTTCCATAAAAGCTAAACCTTCCTTGCAGTATAATAAGCCTAATTACACTAAAAAACAATTTTTCTCACAAATATGGAATGGCATGGCATTGCATGAAAATTAAGAAAAAGATAAAAAAAATCGACCTAGTACAATATACATGTAAATTAATTTACAGTCGATAGGATTTATGTAAATGAGACAATGTGATACTGGCGAAACTAATCCGAGACTGGCGCTTATATGCAAGTAGTACTGACACAAAGGAGGCTCTGCAACTGTGCCCCTGGTGTCGACATGTACTTTTTCTGTCAGCGCCACACTTGGATTTGATTTCCTGCCACCACCACCACATTTCATTATTACACAGATGTTTTGACAGAAATTGAATAATTAACGTTTAGATTTTGTTTTGAAATAGGCCTACTTGATCAGGTTTCCACTTTAACATCACATGGTAAGTGTTGATGCCTAGGAAAATGGTCAATGAGGATGGGCAAAGATACGGTGTCACTAATTGCAGAGAAAACAGAGAAAATACAAAAAAGGACGGGTTTTGCTCAAATGCACACTTCTATATATGTATGGTTGCATATAGTTGAATTATTTCAACTTTTTTCTTTAAAATGTGTGATTTTCATGTAATTTCACCAAAGAGAAGTTATGTTTTAGTCTCTGCAGTATGACCGACCACAGCTACATATACCGTAACAAATTAGCATATGGTTGCATTATTTGAACTATTTTCTTTAAAAGGTGTGATTTTCATGTAATTTGATCAAAGAGAAGTAATGTTTTTATCCTCTGCAAAATTACCGACCCCAGCTACGATTCGTGGTTACGATTCGTGGTTACCGCTAGCCTGCCATCTATGTTCTGCGAATGCAGATCATCACTGAGCGTCAGAGTTGCCAGATTGGCGTTTTCAATGCCAAATTTTGTATCTTTGGAATGTTTTTACCGTGTTTGGCAGGAAAATTTGTTGGGTGGCATTTTTGGGAATTTGGCATTTTTGGGGGGCGTTTAAATACCCGGTCGTGATTAGAGATCACTTTTACTTATATCAAGAATTAAATGATGATGTATATGAATGATATAAATTTATCTTGGTTATATCATGCGGGAAATGTTGCAAAGATTTTGTGCCTAGCCAAAGGATGTTTCTGCTCTTCTTTAGTGAAAATATGTAAGAACGGAGTAGCGCATCAAACATTTCTAAATCTGATGGTGCTTTTGATTATATTTAGACACAATAGAAAAGTCACATGTATTTTTTATTCATGTATGTCAGAGTCTCTAGGAGGTTGTTTAATAAACTGGTTTAATTTATTGTAGAGGGTAATAAAAAGTTTACTTAGGAACTTAAACGTAATGTATGGAGTAATACATACATATACCAAGGCTTTTTCCCCCTTCCAAGGGAGGTAGCCAAAAAGGGAAAGGCATAAAAACACTCCCACCCATTTCATCCCTAAATACACTCCACACCCCTCCCACCCTTCCTCTCATCTGAGCACCTCCTGGATGACGGGTCATCCCTGCACCCTGCCCACCGCCCTGGGTCAGAAGCAGTGTTGCAAGACACAGTACATCCACAGCAAGGCCGCTTCATTTAATCGGCGACCCCCCCTCTCCGTCCCCCTTTGCATATAAGGCGAGGACGGGGAGAAATCACTTCGGGCTGCGTCAAAATTTACTCACACATACTACCCCACCCCCCACCCCCCCGCCCATTCCTCCTCATGCAGTCACAACATCATCCATATACAACCATTCTCCACTCACCTCTGTCTTCCGTCCTCTCCCTTCCTTCCTCAACAGACATTCCCCTCTTCCCCAAAGCCCCCTTCACCCCATCCATCCACCTCATCCTAGGACGTCCCCTCATGTTCACTCCCTCCACATCTGCCTTCCATACCTCTTTTACTAGTCTTTCTTCACTCATTCTTTCCATGTGTCCAGACCATCCTAATATTCTTTCATCAAAGCTATCTCCCAGCTCCTTTTTCACCCCTGTTCTCCTCCTCACCTCCTCATTTCTCACTCTATCCAGCCTAGTAACCCCCACCATACTTCTCAGACACCTCATCTCAAACACATTCAAACTCCTTCTCTCTTCTTCTCTTATGTTCCACGTTTCTGCCCCATACAGTGCTGTTGGCACAATCACTCCTTCATACAGTCTCCTCTTCGCATCCATTCCCAAATGTCTATTCCTCATTACACTCTTTAAACCACCAAGGCATTTACTCGCTTCTCTCAATCTACATTCTACCTCCACCTTCACTCCACCTTTTCCTGCTACACTTGCACCCAAGTATCTAAAACTATCCACTTCCTCCAGTCGCTCTCCCTTAATGTTCACTTCCAGTCTACTGCCACTTTCACCCCTTGTACATCTCATCACCTTACTTTTACCCACATTTATCTTTAGCTTTCTTCTATCACATACTCTCCCAAACTCTGCCACCAGCTTCCTCAATCCCTCCTCCGACCCTGCCACAAG
Organism: Oratosquilla oratoria; assembly: GCF_046742065.1. Taxonomy (NCBI): domain Eukaryota; kingdom Metazoa; phylum Arthropoda; class Malacostraca; order Stomatopoda; family Squillidae; genus Oratosquilla; species Oratosquilla oratoria. The sequence goes on from NW_027467722.1 coordinate 1,333,120, forward strand.
CGCAGTGTCGTCCGCAAACAACAGCTGGCTCACCTCCCACTTTTCTCCATTTTCTTTAACCATCTCCAATCCCTGACTCACTACCCTAGCATTCACCTCTCGCACCACCCCATCCATGTATAAGTTGAACAGCCAGGGCGACATAACGCATCCTTGACAAAGTCCCACCTTTACTTCAAACCACTCTCTCCATTTCTAATCCTAACACATGCTCTACTACTCTCATAAAAACTCTTGACAGCTCCCAAAAGCTTTCCTCCTATCCCATAAATCTGCATAACCTCCCACAGTGCCTTTCTGTCTACCCTATCATAAGCCTTTTCCAGATCCATAAAAGCCCAAAAAACATCCTTCCCCTTTCCTATAGCTTTCTCACATATCTGTCTTACCACAAAGATCTGATCTACACAACCTCTACCCGTCCTAAATCCACACTGTTCCTCACCAATTACTCCTTCTGTTCCTCTCCTAATCCTCTCAATTAAGATCCTCCCATAAGCCTTCCCTACTACACTCAACAGGCTAATCCCTCTGAAATTACTACATTCACACTTGTCCCCTTTTCCCTTGTAAAGAGGAACTATACAGGCACTACTCCAGTCCTCCGGTACTCTACCCTCTCTCCAGCAAACATTAAATAACCTCACCAACCAGTCCACCATCACTGAACCTCCCTTTTTCAGACATTCTGCATGGCATCCATCCAGACCAGGTGCCTTACCTGCTTTCATCATCTTTACAACTGCCTTCACCTCATCCTTCCTTATTTCTCCTCCATTCTCCTCACTCATCACTCTCATTTTCTTCGCATTTCCCACTGCAGCTATCTTTCCTTCCCTATCCTCCTTCACATTCAGCAACTCCCTAAAATATTCTGCCCATCTTCCCCTCACTGCCATCTCTTCCATTATCATCTCTCCATCTGTACCTTTTACCTTTTCTTCCCTACTTGATTCGCCTCCTCTTCCTCTCTTAATTTCTTTCCAAAACATCTTTTTATTACTTTCAAAATTTTCTGTCATACTCCTACCCCATTTCACATCTGCTCTCCTCTTTGCCTCCTTTACCTTTTGCTTTACTTCTCTTTTCTTTTCTTTGTACGTCTCATATGACTCCCCTGTCCTCTTTTGTAACCAATCTGTGAATGCTCGCTTCTTCTCTTCTACAACCTTCTTTGTTTCCTCATCCCACCATTCACTACCCTTTCTTCATTACCCGTCTGGGGTATTGGCTGCTTGTTATTGTGGCAAAGTAGCATGCAGTCGATACTTTAGGGTCTATATGGGGCGCCCCTACGGACCAGAGCCACACATCATTTTGTCTATGATAGAAGAAATTCTGTTCATAGAGAAATGATGACACTTTTATACTACGACTGTCCCTCCGTTATGCTGTCCCCCAACCTCTTGTTGCTGTCCTGTACCATTTCTCTGAGTATTCTCTTTCTGTGATGGGGGAATTCCCTGTGGTGGGGGAAAAGAATACTGCCACCAAGTTTCCCACTTGGATCGTAAGAGGCGAGAAGAAAGGGACGGGGAGAGGGACTAGGCATCCTTCTCCCTGTAGCCCCAAGGGGCAGATTCCTAAAAAGAAAAGGAATGGAGTAATACATTTTATTTTAGTTATTGGTATTTTTTCTTTCTCACATAATACGGAGTATAATATATTTTATTTTGGAAGTTCATATCTTTCTTTCCTTTTCATACACAGTCTTGAAAGTAGATTTATTTCAGAGGATGGTGGTTTATTACAGTACCACTAGAATTGAATGATGGTGTACATGAGTGATATAAATTGATCTTGGTCATATCATGTGACATTGTTTTATATTGGCTAGTCAACAGTAGAAATTATTTTTATATTGTAATTGTAGTTATACACATTATTTTTAACTACTTGATCTTGGTTATATCATGTGGTATTGTTTTATATTGGCTAGTCAACCGTAAAAAAATAGTTTTCATGTTGTAATTGTAGTTATACACATTATTTTTAACTACACATGTAAAACCAAAATGCAAAAAAGAAAAAATCTTAGAAAATGTAATGGTTGGCATTTTGGGGCATGTTTTAAAAACAATTTGGCAGTTTTTGGCAGCATTTTGTCAGACGTTGGCATTTTTCCTGGTAGAAAACCTGGCAACCCTGCTAAGCGTGGTTGATGGAGTTGGCCAAAAACATAATACTTTTAGAATTTTTTGTGAGGTTCGAACATGTGGGCATATTTGCATACTAACTTGAATAAATGTAGAGTGATTTTTTTTTATCTTAAAAACTATTGTTGTTTATTTCTTTATAATACAAAGGTTGCTTAATATTCCATGCAATTAAATAAAAAAATCATTAAATTTTATTTGAAATGCGCTATACAAAATTTATATGCTATGAAATATGACATTGCATGCATGGTATTATGCAAAGTAGACCACTTGAAAAAAGAAACTAACGAAGCAGAGCGCTTTCGTATATTACATATTCAATGCAAAAAGTACATAGTTGAATAGAAATACATATTTTGTATATACATGAAAAAGGAATACAAAAACTCCATTAAATATTGACGTCAACTTCGCCGTGTTCCATCATGCCAACCAAGAAGACCACAGAATGGACTGGGATAACGCACCAGTTATATTCAAATCCCATTGTAGCTTTCAAAGTGGTACCATCGCAAATGCCAAGATATTCCGCAAACTACGTTCCAAGAACTCGGTGAGATGTCCCTTGGGTACTGGTGCAACTCTTGCGTGACGAACGGGTGCTTCGAGGATAAACTGTTGCTTTTTTGTATAACCATAGTAGTTTGTTGCAGGAAGCACAAAAAGGGAACAAATATTTTTGCGTAATACACCAAGTACATCAACACCTATAACCTTGGGCAAGTTTGAATTTAAGATTTGTTATATTCTTGGGGGTGTTTCTCGGCGTGTTTCAAGTATCGGTTATCGCTTATCGCCCCCCCCCCCCCAATAACAATCCTGGATCCGTGCCTGGGTGGTATGGATCAAACTTCACTCTATTTAGAAACACTATTGTGTTTTTAGTGTAATAGACTGCATATAGTTGAATTATTTTCTTTAAAAGGTGTAATTTCCATATAATATGATCAAAGAGAAGTTACGTTTTTATCCGCAGAGATATGATAGATTCTGAATGGAGAACATTCACGCTCGATTGCTCATCACATCAATTACGCCCTGTCATTTACCCTAGTCCCTATCTCTGATTGACGTGCTAACCACACCGCAATTACCGAAAGTACTGCTACCCGAGACTTCCCCCTTCTTGAGAAATCTCGCCCTGGCAGGATTATGTCCCGGTCTCACGCGTTTAGGCGCACTCGGGCCTCGTGTTCGATAATTGTTGCGAGATTACAAAGGCGGAGCATGCAGACAGGAGACCTTTTGGCCCATATCTAGGTCGGATGCAAGAAAAAATCATAATAGTAAAAAATAAATAAATAAAAACTATAATAATGTAGATAACAAATAGAATACATAAATAAATGCAAAGGTATAGTTAGATAATAAACAGGTTTCGTGTGTTAAGCGACTTATTTGGCACCAAAAGGATTTTTTTATGTTCATTCATCCATTCATCCATAAATAAATAAATAAAGGTAAATAAAGTATAAATAAAGAATGACCAAAGTAGTTATGTTGGTGCTCAAAAAATAATAATGGCATTTTGGTGTTCTAAATTTTAAGTAAACAAAGAAACGAGTTAAGCGTAAACATGTCCAGCTTCAGAATAAACTAAATACTTTGCGAGCAGCATCGCGATGGCATATCAGATGTCAATGATTTCCTTCGTCGTGTTGGAAGAAGTCTGCGATCATGAACTAAAAGTTTCAATAAACTGTGTTTCTCATGATGATATCTGTGCTAGAACGTTGACAAATACCCGTAATTCTACTCGTCTTACATAATTGTAAACTCATTAAAGTGAATGATTATATTACATTGTATTGAAAAATGTATATCATATGTGTCTATACATAGTAAAGAATTATCTATACCGGTACATAAATTTCAATCGTTCTTGAATGATTGTATTACATTGTATTGAAAATAATGCATATCATATGTGTCTATAAATAATAAAGAATTGTATAGACATGTATTTCAATCTATCTTTTTTTCTTAATACAGTATAGATATTTTAAGCTGATTATCCTATTATAACTTGAAGATGAGGACTAATTGTCCAGAAGACTAAATGCCTGAAGACCAGTTATTTTGCAAAGGAAGACCAATTGTCCGAAGACTAAATGTCCCGAAGACTAAATGTCCGAAGACTAAATGTCCGAAGACTAAATGTCCGAAGACTAAATGTCTGAAGACTAAATGTCCGAAGACTAAATTTTAGTCCGAAGACTAAATTTTAGTCCGAAGACTAAATTTTAGTCCGAAGACTAAATTTGAGTCCGAAGACTAAATTTTAGTCCGAAGACTAAATTTTAGTCCGAAGACTAAATTTTAGTCCGAAGACTAAATTTTAGTCCGAAGACTAAATTTTAGTCCGAAGACTAAATGTCCAAAGACTAAATGTGACAATGGTTAATCAATTAATAAAGGTTTATTGTATAAGTTATGTACATGGATATATAAATTTATATACAATGCGGGTAACAGCACGCCAGTGGGGGAGTTATCGTGCCCTAGTGGGTGGAAGGTGAGAGCGTGGGCCCTTTCCCTCAGGTGGGCGGCGTGGGCTGTAAAGGGCAGCCACTTGTCCACGGATCCATGACAAAATACCTCCACCCAAAATACCTCCTAAACCACCCATAATACCTCCTAAACCACCCATTATACCTCCATATGGAAACAGCATATTCTATATGTGGACGAACTAACGATTTATATAGCTTGTTAAGTGATGGACTTTTGAAATGCATAGGTATAGTTAGATAATAAACAAACAGGTAGATAATAAATAATAATAAATTGACATATAACTAATAATAGATGAAAATCAAACAGACAAATGATAACGAAACAAAAACAATATGTATAGTATAGAATCCCATAGAAAGTATCATTAGAGGACTTTTTCATTCAGGATTATGGTAGATCAAAGGAATAATCAATTCTATATAGAAATTGTTAATCAAAGGAATCAATGAAAATCAAACAATAAACTCTGATCTGTGCACCAATGTTGTCTGGTGATTTTTGCTCACTTGACGATTTAGGATTTTAACCTACAAAGGATTACAAAGGCGGAGCATGCCGACATGAGACCTTTTGCTCCATATCTAGGTCGGATGCGATAAAATCTTAATTATAATAAATGAATAAATAAAAACTAATGCAAATAACATAAAATACATAAGTAAATGCATAGGTATAATTAAATAATAAACAAACAGGTAAATAGTAAATAATAATAGATTGACATATAATTAATAATACATGAGAATTAGACAGATAAATGATAAAACAAAAACAAATACAGGTAAACGTCGACTTACGATGGCATTAGGTTTCGATAGAGCCATCGTAAGACGATTTCATCGTAAGTCGATCCCCAATTTATGTATCACTGTTCCGTGGTCACTGTACCTAGCCTACCTGTATATTAACCACCAGAGATACTGAATATAGCCTATTAAACATGTACAGTAGTGTATTTAATTATTTTTATCCTTTTTACCATATTCAAACACTATAATATGTATTTTCAGTACGGAACTTAAATCTCGCGGGCAGCAGCCAATGCCAGCCGTACGACGTGAAGTAATAATACTCGCATCATAAAATATAGTCACCGCTTATATCGATCGTTCTCTCTTTCACCCGCGAATTTTGAAAACCACAGAGAATGGGATTCAAGGCACATTTGAGAGAATGTAAAAACACAGGGGCGACTACAATAAATATAATCAAGACGCCGATATGGCAGCGTCGCGAATCCACTTGCTCCTCATGACGCCTACGTGTGCGGCACCGTATGGAAGGGGTTAAATTATCATATCGTCGTCGTCGTCATCGTAAAGTCGAACAATCGTAAGTCGCGGCCATCGTAAGTCGACGTTTACCTGTAATATAAAATAAAAGATTAATTACAGTATCTTGCTTAGGTGTTTACCTAAATGATTTTTAAATGTCATGGACATTTTGGAATGATATTGTAAACAATACGTACAGTAGAGTATAGAATCCTATATCAGTACCTGGTCGCCATCTGTAATGGCATATAGTAATTAAGCCGATTTTCAAAAATAAAATAGATAGATAGATAAATAAATAAAATAAAATAAGATACATCTCACTCCAATTACTATATGCCAAACTTCCATGTTGAATCAGCCTAACCCAAAAAGTGAAGTGCCTACAGTCAAGCAGAAATTCGGGTGAAGCCCTTCTGGTAAGATTACAAAGGATTACAAAGGCGGAGCATGCCGACAGGAGACCTTTTGGTCCATATCTAGGTCGGGTGCGAAAAAATAATAATAAATTAATAAATAAAAACTATAATAATGTAAACAACAAATAAAATACATAAATGCATAGGTATAGTTAAATAATAAACAAACAGGTAAATAGATGATAATAAATTAACATATAACTAATGATAAATGAAAATCAAACAGACAAATGATGACAAAACAAAAACAAATAATATAAAATAAATCATAATCATTACAGCATCTTGCTTAGGTGTTTATCTAAATGATTCTTAAAGCTTCGAACTGAACTACATTGCACTACCTGTGCAGGAAGTTTATTCCATTCATTAATTACACGGTTGGCGAAGTTTTTTCTACCTACTTCCAAATTGAATCTATTTCCGGACAGTTTGAGACTATTGTTTCTTGTCTGATTCTCATTCAATGTGAAAATTTTGTCACTTTTGATGTTGTCAATTCCCTTTAGAATTTTAAAGGCCGGTAGCAAGTCACCTCTGAGTCTACCCTTTTTTAGGCAAAACAGATTATTTTAATCGGTTTTGTGGCTCGCCGTTGTACTTTTTCCAGTCTGTCAATGCCTTTAATGAGATTCGGTGACCATACGGAAACAGTATATTCCAAATGTGGACGAACTAACGATTTATATAGCTTGTTAATGAATGATGGACTTTTGAAGTCAAAAGATCGCGCAATCAGTCCTAGAATCTTATTTGCTTTCTCAGAGGCTGAAATACGCTGCTTGGTTGATTTGAGATCGTTACTGATAATTACGCCGAGATCTTTTTCACTATCCACTTTTGTTAACGATTTTCCAAATAACTTGTAATCGTACTTACTGTTATTTTTACCTATGTGCATTACCTTGCATTTACTTGTGTTCATTAGCCATTTTTCAGACCATTGCTGTAATTCATCTAAATCTTCTTGAATATCTATTTGGTTTAAGTGATCATTTGCCATTCCGCACAGTTTTGTATCATCAGCAAATTTGGAAACAGTAGTCCATGGTCTATATCATTTATATATACTATGAATAAAAGTGGCCCAAGAACGGAACCCTGAGGAACTCCACTTGTAATATTTTTCCATCTAGAAGTTTTTCCATTTAAAACAACTCTCTGTTTTCGATCATTCAACCAATTACTAGATGAAGTCCCTACACACACCTATGCAAAAACATAAAGTTCGGGTGAAACCCTTCTGTGTGCCCTTTATAATTGTAACACTGATAGTCCTTCATTGCTCTTTGTCTTGGTTATGTGAAACTATCCAAAAATAAATTGATATTCGTATAAAATCATTGATTCTTTGCTTACTTACACATAACATTTCTTTAACATTTTAGTTATTTGGATTATTTTTATTTCATCATTATATATTTTTCAGGTTTTTTTTTTTCCTTTCTTATTCATAGAGAATCAGAAACAATGCATGTCTGATGCTGTGTGATTCTCATATGTATGTCTGAAAGTTGATGGCAGGAAACTAAGTAATTTATCATCTTTTTGTATTCGTCACGTGACATAGTAAAACCCAACTAATATAAATTATTCATGCCTAATTTAACATTTTCATGCCAGCTGTTCAAAAGAATCATCTTTTATTATTTTTACTTGGTTTGAGATCGTAATATACAGCACGAATTATGCTGTGCCCAAATGTCGCACCCAGTACTTTGTGACCAAATGTCGTGTGCCCAAATGTCTTGTGCCTAAATGTCCTGTGCCCAAATATCCTGTGCCCAAATGTCTGGATACCCACAGAACATCCCACGTAGAGTCGTTGTTCTTGCCTTTATAGATTGTTGTCCGCACTCGTAAATTCGTGGCTAGGTGCTAATTCCCGCACAGTGCTACCGAAAAAGAGTTGGACTGGCAATTCCATCCCTGGTTACATGAATCGTTCGGTTCTTCACACCATCACACTTGTCAAGGACTGCAACGGCATTCGTATCAGGTTCCAGATGAGCTTCAAACTTGCCTAAGGTTATAGGTGTTGATGTACTTGGTGTATTACGCAAAAATATTTGTTCCCTTTTTACGCTTCCTGCAACAAACTACTATGGTTATACAAAAAAGCAACAGTTTATCCTCGAAGCACCCGTTCGTTACGCAAGAGTTGCACCAGTACCCAAGGGACATCTCACCGAGTTCTTGGAACGTAGTTTGCGGAATATCTTGGCATTTGCGATGGTACCACTTTGAGAGCTACAATGGGATTTGAATATAATTGGTGCGTTATCCCAGTCCATTCTGTGGTCTTCTTGGTTGGCATGATGGAACACGGCGAAGTTGACGTCAATATTTAATGGAGTTTTTGTATTCCTTTTTTATGTATATATAAAATGTGTATTTCTATTCAACTATGTCCTCTTTGCATTGAATATGTAATATACGAAAGCGCTCTGCTTCGTTAGATTCTTTTTTCAAGTGGTCTACTTTGCGTAATACAATGTACGCAATATCATATTTCATAGCTTATAAATTTTGTATAGCGTATCTTAAATAAAATTTAATGAAAATTTTGTATTTAATTGTAAGCAATATTTATGTAATCTTTGTATTGTAAAGAAATAAACAACAACAGTTTTTAAAATAAAAATGTTCACTCTACCTTTATTCAAGTTAGTATGCAAATATGCACAAGAAATTCTAAAATTATTATGTTTTTGGCCAAAAACTTCATCAACCACGCTTAGCAGGGTTGCCAGGTTTTCTACCAGGAAAAATGCCAAATTCTGACAAAATGCTGCAAAAATATTTTTAAAACATGCCCCCAAAATGCCAACCATTACATTTTCTAAGATTTTTTCTTTTTTGCATTTTGGTTTTACATGTGTAGTTAAAAATAATGTATATAACTACAATATGAAAAATAGTTTTTACGGTTGACTAGCCAATATAATACAATACCACATGATATAACCAAGATCAAGTAGTTAAAGATAATGTGTATAACTACAATTACAATATAAAATATTTTTCTACTGTTGACTAGCCAATGTAAAACAATGTCACATGATATGACCAAGATCAATTTATATCATTCATGTACACCATCATTTAATTCTAGTGGTACTGTAATAAACCACCATCCTCTGAAATAAATCTACTTCAAGACTGTGTGAAAAGGAAAGAAAGATATGAACTTCCAAAATAAAATATATTATACTCCGTATTATGTGAGAAAGAAAAAATACCAATAACTAAAATAAAATGTATTACTCCATACATTACGTTTAAGTTCCTAAGTAAACTTTTTGGTATCCTCTACAATAAATCAAACCAGTTTATTAAACAACCTCCTAGAGACTCTGATGTACATAAATAGAAAATACATTTGTGACTTTTCTATTGTGTCTAAATATAATCAAAAGCATCATCAGATTTAGAAATGTTTGATGCACTACTGCGTTATTACATATTTTCACTAAAGAAGAGCTGAAACATCCTTTGGCTAGGCACAAAATCTTTACATTTCCCACATAACCAAGATAAATTTATATCATTCATATACATCATCATTTATATCTTGATACAAGTAAAAGAGTGATCTCTAATCACGACCGGGTATTTAAAAACGCCCCCCAAAAATGCCACCCAACAAAATTTCCTGCCAAACACAATAAAAACATTCCAAAGATACAAAATTTGGCATTGAAAACGCCAATCTGGCAACTCTGACGCTCAGTGATGATCTGCATTCGCAGAACATAGATGGCAGGCTAGCGGTAACCATGAATCGTAGCTGGGGTCGGTAATTTTGCAGAGGATAAAAACGTTACTTCTCTTTGATCAAATTACATGAAAATCACACCTTTTAAAGAAAATAGTTCAAATAATGTAACCATATGCTAATTTGTTAAGGTATATGTAGCTGTGGTCGGTCATACTGCAGAGGCTAAAACATAACTTCTCTTTGGTGAAATTACATGAAAATCCACACATTTTAAAGAAAAGAGTTTAAATAATTCAACTATATGTAGTCTATTACACTAATAACACAACAATAAGAAACTTAAAAGTGTAGTTTGATCCATACCACCAGTAATCATAGACGGCGGGCTGGACGAGTTGTAGCCGGGGTCGGTAAAATTGCAGATGATAAAAACGTAAGTTCTCTTTGATCATATTACATGGAAATCACACACTTTAAAGAAAATAGTTCAAATAATGCAACCATCCATATATCCAGGAGGTGCTCAGATGAGAGGGAGGGTGGGAGGGGTGTGGAGTGTATGTAGGGATGAAATGGGTGGGAGTGTTTTTATGCCTTTCCCTTTTTGGCTACCTCCCTTGTAAGGGGGAAAAAGCCTTGGTATATGTATGTATGTATGTACATATATAGAAGTGTGCATTTGAGCAAAACCCGTCCTTTTTTGTATTTTCTCTGTTTTCTCTGCAATTAGTGAGACCCCAAAAATAAGGACTTATAGAATTAGCATAGAACTGCAAAAACACAGGTTGCCTAATTTGATGATTGTTTGCAATAAATTGGGAGAAAATTCCGGGGACCGAAAACTAACTAAATAATTAATTGCAGCACACAATTTCCTGTGGACGACCAGTCATGCTCTTAGGATCCATTTGTAGTTTCAATGTGCTACACAAATTGCACCAATCCATTATTTCTGCTCAGCCCCTTTACGCCAAAAACCTGGGTACACAAAATGCTCCAAACTCACTTCAAATAGAAACCTAGTCCCTTTCGATCTGCTCTCCGCCGGCATTTTCAGCCGCCTCTGGCTGATCCACTCGGGTCTCCAATCTACGTGTGCCCCGTTCTTTTCTGCCACCATCACGATCCTTTGCCTGGTCAAACCAGCTGGTGAGGGCAGTTCGGTAGTCTTTGTCAGTGGCGTTAGGGTGGGATCTCCTCAGGGCATCTGGAAAAAGAGATAAACAAGATCTTGAAAGGGCAAATGGATGATAATTTTGCATTTTGTAACCTAACTATCAATATGGTAGGGTGTGGTCCAAAACAAATTGATGTGATGGGAGTAATTATGATGCATCCATTCAGCCCACTGATGCCTTTACCACTTTTCATGGCCATAAGTGTAATCAGACCGAGCAAGCCTAGACACTCTATATCTCTGCAATCAACGTGCCAACTAGGGATTCCTTCTTACACCACAAAATAACAAAAATGTTTCCGGAACTTACCAAAAACAACTCTAAAAAGCCTGAGATTTGCGAAACCTCGCTTTCCAGCTTGGCCCTTTCCAGACAGGTTAAATTTCCTGGCCACTTCAGTAGTAAAAACCTCCTCCATTTTCCTTCTTGTGTCCTCTTGGACAGTACGTCCATTATAAGCAAGCAGGTGGTTTATCTGCAATTAACAAAATAAACATCAGCAAAATATTTCTGACATTTGGGAAGTACATGTAAATAGCGGGAGATATCAAATGATAACAGTGATTGTATAGCAATACCATGTGATGCGACTGTATTTTGTGTTACATATAATTGTCACTTCAAAACATGCAGTTCAAGGAGCATAAAATAGTGAAATAATTCCTGCAATTTGTTTACTGCTATAGAGTGAACTTATTATTTGGCTTTTCAGATAATTTTCTTCAACCATTTTCTTCTCTAGATCAAAAACGCCCGCTAATGTAGTGAGAGGCAATGTACTTTCTGGCAATGGCTCAGATTCATTGATGCTACCAGACTTCCTCAAAATTAGACGTTTCAATAATCTCTGTTCCGCTTTAATTTCCTCGAGGGCAGTGAAGATTCGTTCTGAAAATCAGATGTAGGCAATGCCAGGACACATTAATTGCCATTAAATGTATAGTCATAGAAATTCGTGAACATGTAGCCAACTCTAGAATAGTCTCTATTATAAATTGGTAATTGCTCTTCAGTTGATTGTTTATTTGCTAAATGTACCTGGATCAACCAAAAACACAGGGGTTGGCTTTTTGAGGTGTATTAGATTTTTGGAAGTACACTTACCCAACGTTGGCAGCAATGCACTATACAAGTTTTGGTTCCGGACACCAGTAGCAGTAGTAGTACGTTCTATGTCCGAATTTCCGCTAACTGAAACAGTGAAGTTAATAAAATCTTTAAGCACGGATTGTGAATTCAGCTAATCAAATATTATACATAGACGCAATACATTTCAAAATATAATTGCACTGTTGGAATGGTTACTTGTTGAAAACACACAGAAACGGAGAGGGATTGATGTTGCTAATACATGTATGTCAGGCATTAGTATAAGAATTTTTCTATTCGATATTTTACAGCCATGGCATTTTAAGAAGGAAAAAATTCTGAATTTAGCTGCAAAGCCCAAAGAAACAAAACCAATATATAATTTACCAGAAAAAGGACTTACTTGATACTGGACTTTGTCTAGCTTGTAGTGCACTGTCAGACAGGCCAACTGAACTGTGCCTAGTTCCTGCGCCACTAAAACTGGGACTCATTGGATTCGATTGGGAACTACAGGCTACTGGACTGCTCCGCGGGGAATTATACTGCGGATGAGGGCTCACGAATTTGCTGCAACTTGATAAGGCTGCATTTAAAGGTTGACCTGAAATTCAATAGGAAAATCTCTCAAGAACTATTTAATTGTCTGATTATAGCATCTGAAATGTGTATCGGTACATTTATTTACCACATTGTTGACAATGATTTCTTATGGTGCCGACTCACACATGCAGGCAAATTCACGTTGATTGTGAATCTTGTCTTTAATCGATTCCAAATTTTAACTGAATTCTAAGATATACAAAAGGCCACTCACACCTTCCTTACCATGCAAAGATTAAAGAACTACCAGGTCTATTCTGCTTGTTAATTATTAATTACCTGTTACTTGTGGTGGACTTGGTGGTAGTGGTAGTGATGTTGTGTCAGAACTTTGATCAATTTCATCCTCAGAGTCGGATACATTCTGATCTCTGATTCTTTTATACTTATTTGTATGCAGAAGGGGAGGCATGGGAGGAGATGGCGAATGACCTCTTCGTCGTATATTGGCACTGTCAGGATCGTACCTTTTTGGGGATCTGAAGATTCAAGAGAATTTGTTTAGAGTACATGCATACTATAGTTATAAATTTGTCACCAAAATCAGGTGTCATGAGGATGGATTCCACTTCACTGTCAAGCAAAAATCTCAAAATATGTTTATATACCCAGTATTAGCCAGGTCTATATTTAAAGCTCTGGGGATCAACATACTGTAAGAGAAGAAATATTCATGTGTAGTAAATTTTCGCGAGACTGACAGGCCACTAGCAAAATTTTAATGGTGCGAATATTTCTTGCTTTACAGTAACCAAGAGTGTAAAATTACCTGTAACCAAGAATGTAAAATTACCTGTATTTAAATAATTTATTAAATCTGTTTTATTGGCATGACGGATTTATACATTACAGGCGATATCTGAAAACAAACTTAATTTATACCTCAGTAAAGTTACATAACCTACCTAATTGATCGCTTTGAATGACCAAGATTTTCATCATCAGTGGATTCCACCTTGGAATGTTCCTCTAGCCTCCTAAATTTCGACCAAGCTGCACTCCAATCAACTGGAATTTTGAAGGGCATAATTAAGCAAAAATATATCTATCAAATCTAATTACTATATCAAATCTAACTACCAATCCACCAGAATGCTAATCCATAACAAATTGTGAATAACATGAGTGAATGTTTGGAAAAGTAAATAAGGTCGAAATGAGAATCAGAGTCAGGATAATTCTTAGGAACACTTTGTTTCAAAATGAAAACTTATGCTTGCCTTTAAGCTTTGCACATCACTTTAATACTTACAATTGCGGTAATGGATTGGCTTTATAGGGTATGAGCGCCATTCTTCACCAGGATGAAGCTTGCGCTTGGCAGCATTCTCACACCTTTTTGCGTCTGTGAATGGTGGCCAAAGGGCACATGAACATCCATCTAACCAGTTTGAAGGTATGACGGCCAGCTCACCCTTTGCACTCGTCGTGTCAGCATATTCCACAACGCAGTAGTCTATCTTTTCAGACATTTCTCTTATCATAAAACAATCTGAAAATGTTTATAAAAACAAAAGATTTATAAATTTTGCAAGCACATTGTGAAGATTGTCCTAATATCCTAAAAATGAATCACGCTATCAATACTAATTTTTCGTAAATGTAAGCCTACCTATACCATTCACAATGTACTCGGATAATTACATGTACCTAGGCTCATGTACATGCATGTACACAGGTCTACTAAATGAAGATCAATTTAGAACATGTGGATCAGCCCAGACTAAAGGACCAAATATCCTTCATCCATGTCTGAGCGTAAACATAAATCATGGGACTTACCTTGATGAACAGTTCGTAGAAGGTAAAACACCATAGTGGGGACTCCTAACTCTCATATACTTGGTTTTATTTGGTCCCGTGTACAAAGGCTTGGTCCAATCCAGTGACTTGGTGTTTGTTATACACAAAAGTCCAGCTGCCAGATACTCCAAGTTACTGTGATTACAGTCATTTCCGTGTTTGCCAAAATTGCCTGTCACCATGAGCACATGAATGGCAGGTCTAAAACAGCTCTGCTTCAAGTGTTACTAATTGCTGCCAGCATTAGTTGCTGTAAAGTGAAGTCGTGAAGTATAGTTAATGTCGTGAAGTATAGTTATAGTCGTGAAGTATAGTTAATGCGAAATTGTGATTATAATAAAAACATTGTTTCACATATCCTAATGCACTGAAAGTGGTTTGTTCGAAACACCTGGCCATGCCACTTGTGATTTTTAATGTGCACTGAAATGCAACAATGAACGAAGTGAAAAGTCGCCAGTACAAGTCAACTTATAGAATCAAGGAAATAAATTGGTGATAATGATTTTAACAGCTAAGGTAAATTAGACAATATAATAACTTTAAGTAATACTGTTCTCCAATATGCATCATTATTAAAGTTCTAACTCTGATTACAAAAATTGCTGATTCATGAGCAATGTAATTTTTGTGGGGGCAGCTAGGCTATGATTCAAAATGCACAAAGTTCTAAAATAAAAAAAAACTCCACAACCTGATGTACCTAATGGTCACATCCTCAAGACAAACACCTAACAATCTATACTTTACATGCCCTAATAAAACTGATGCAACATTGGAATGACAACATCACTATTATTGCTACTTGGGAGCCTTACATACTTGTAAAGAATCTCTTGCAAAGAAACAGTTTTAATTGACCCTGTAAGGTTTGATACCTCATATATGCCAAGTTGAGAAGAAACCAAAGGATAATCAAAACAATCTAAAACTGACCGGAAAGGTTCATAAATGACGAAAATATTATCTGAATCTGGCGATTTTATAATATTCCTGATTAGGCCAACGTGACTGTCAATACCAATGCAGTTATCAGGTTTATTCTTGGAGAAATACAGTTCATTGTATCGGACACTGTTATACTGGGAATATTTCCTGTATTCAAATGGAAGAGGTCCTGAAAAATGTGCATGCTCAAGGCTACATTTTGTCTGAACTGAAGATTTTAATTTCTTAGTGCCATTCCTTCGCCGCTTCGTTTCAGATAGTCTCCTAATTACTTGAGGCAATGGTGAATTGGGTTTCCTAATTATTCTCTTCATACGACCTAAGAAACTTTCAAATGGGAATGCAGAAAATGAATCAAGGGTTCCAAATCGCTGAACATCAGATGCCAAATTAATCAAATTGTGCACATTGTAGATGAGCATATTCCTACCATAAAATTTCCAAAATTGACTGACAAACATGAGGAGAAGCTCTTTTGCATATGCACAATGGCTTGTATGGTTAACTGGACTTGATAAACAGTATATACTGACAAAGAGGAGCAGAAAATGTTTGTAAACAAACCCAGGGATGTTATTTTTTAGTGAAACTATGCCACTGTAAAGAAGGAATTGTCTGAACTCCGTGGGTTTCCAACGATCTACATAACTCAATGAACGGCATTTCCTTGGAAATTCATGAGGAATAAACGGATGAAATGAAATCAGTTGATCAGAGATAGCCTTGATATTATTTGTACCAATCCGACACTTGTTTGCAACGGGACCCTTCATCCAAAGCCATATAAGCCGTCTCATTACACCAAGATAAACGAGGTGCATTGGATCCAGGACAAACTGAGATACCATACCCAAGGGCAGCTGACACAAAGGTGACTGGATGTTTGTGTGGTGTTCGGGTTGTGCCATTTCCTTAAAACTTTCATCAGTACGCAGATCTGAATCTGTCAGAGGGAAAGTAATCTTATCTTTCCAAAGCCCACGCTGTGTACATCTTTCACAGCCATAGTAAGCAGTGTGTCCTTTAACCTGATTTAGGTAAGATCGTGCTGGGCAATCACAGATAAAACAGGATATTTTAACTAATACACCCACTTCGGTTTCTGACAATGTTAGAGAAACTCCATGCTCTTCAATTTCCATCATTTCCTTCACAAAGTAAGTCCTCAAGATACTCATCGATTTTTCCAGGCTTTTCCTCCCCACAAAACAGGCCAATAATAAACGGAGGCGTTCCTCTTAACTCATCAATTTTGCCCAATATGGGCCAGAACTGTGCCCTGGAACTTTTAAACAGAGGTAAACCATCTATGTTAAGTTGAATGTGAAATGTCAATGGGAGTCCTGAAGAAAAAGTGTGATTTTGGCGCACTGTCTCAGAAACTCCTTCAGCTATCCCAAAGTGGTAGTACTTCCCCCCACCAGAGATTTGTTTAATTGTATAACTTGTCTGTGTGCCAAGTAGAGTTCGGGGATCTTTGGGTAAATTTGGTAATGGAACTCGCAATATTTTTAACAGACTGTGTAGAGCAGCATGACTGATGCTGAAGTCTGTTGCCCAAACAGCAAGTGCTGATTTAATCTCATCATCGTCGAGCTTTTCGTATGTTTCATTAATTTCATCGCTACTGGAATCTGCTGAAGATTTACCATATGAATACCAGCTATCGTATGAACACACACTTTGATTATCCTCACAGTCGCTCTCTACATGTAGGTCGCTGACAGCAGACATATTTTCAGTGACTATCGACTCGGAAGTGCCTGTATAGTTCCTCTTTACAAGGGAAAAGGGGACAAGTGTGAATGTAGTAGTTTCAGAGGGATTAGCCTGGTAAGTGTAGTAGGGAAGGCTTATGGGAGGATCTTAATTGAGAGGATTAGGAGAGGAACAGAAGGAGTAATTGGTGAGGAACAGTGTGGATTTAGGACAGGTAGAGGTTGTGTAGATCAGATCTTTGTGGTAAGAGATATGTGAGAGAGCTATAGGAAAGGGGAAGGATGTTTTTTGGGCTTTTATGGATCTGGAAAAAGCTTATGATAGGGTAGACAGAAAGGCACTGAGGGAGGTTATGCAGATTTATGGGATAGGAGGAAAGCTTTTGGGAGCTGTCAAGAGTTTTTATGAGAGTAGTAGAGCTTGTGTCAGGATTAGAAATGGAGAGAGTGAGTGGTTTGAAGTAAAGGTGGGACTTCGTCAAGGATGCGTTATGTCGCCCTGGCTGTTCAACTTATACATGGATGGGGTGGTGCGAGAGGTGAATGCTAGGGTAGTGGGTCAGGGATTGGAGATGGTTAAAGAAAATGGAGAAAAGTGGGAGGTGAGCCAGCTGTTGTTTGCGGACGACACTGCGCTTGTGGCAGGGTCAGAGGAGGGATTGAGGAAGCTGGTGGCAGAGTTTGGGAGAGTATGTGATAGAAGAAAGCTAAAGATAAATGTGGGTAAAAGTAAGGTGATGAGATGTACAAGGGGTGAAAGTGGCAGTAGACTGGAAGTGAACATTAAGGGAGAGCAACTGGAGGAAGTGGATAGTTTTAGATACTTGGGTGCAAGTGTAGCAGGAAAAGGTGGAGTGAAGGTGGAGGTAGAATGTAGATTGAGAGAAGCGAGTAAATGCCTTGGTGGATTAAAGAGTGTAATGAGGAATAGACATTTGGGAATGGATGCGAAGAGGAGACTGTATGAAGGAGTGATTGTGCCAACAGCACTATGGGGCAGAAACGTGGAACATAAGAGAAGAAGAGAGAAGGAGTTTGAATGTGTTTGAGATGAGGTGTCTGAGAAGTATGGTGGGGGTTACTAGGCTGGATAGAGTGAGAAATGAGGAGGTGAGGAGGAGAACAGGGGTGAAAAAGGAGCTGGGAGATAGGGTTGATGAAAGAATATTAGGATGGTTTGGACACATGGAAAGAATGAGTGAAGAAAGACTAGTAAAAGAGGTATGGAAGGCAGATGTGGAGGGAGTGAACATGAGGGGACGTCCTAGGATGAGGTGGATGGATGGGGTGAAGGGGGCTTTGGGGAAGAGGGGAATGTCTGTTGAGGAAGGAAGGGAGAGGATGGAAGACAGAGGTGAGTGGAGAATGGTTGTATATGGATGATGTTGTGATTGCATGAGGAGGAATGGGCGGGGGGTGGGGGGTGGGGTAGTATGTGTGAGTAAATTTTGACGCAGCCCGAAGGGATTTCTCCCTGTCCTCTCCTTATATGCAAGGGGGGACGGAGAGGGGGGGTCGCCGATTAAATGAAGCGGCCTTGCTGTGGATGTGCTGTGTCTTGCGACACTGCTTCTGACCCAGGGCGGTGGGCAGGGTGCAGGGATGACCCGTCATCCAGGAGGTGCTCAGATGAGAGGGAGGGTGGGAGGGGTGTGGAGTGTATTTAGGGATGAAATGGGTGGGAGTGTTTTTATGCCTTTCCCTTTTTGGCTACCTCCCTTGTAAGGGGGAAAAAGCCTTGGTATATGTATGTATGTATGTATCGACTCGGAAGGAGTGGCAATATGTACTGTGTCAGTACCAATGTCACTGTTAGGAGGACACTCATATGATAGTTTTTCGGCCATCCCAGTTTTCCCTTCATTCTCAATACCCTGAAAGTCAATGTAAACTTCATCGTCTTTGGTATTGTCACCTTCATAATCATTTACCCAATTCTGAACATCTTGCAAATGTGCTAAAACATTCTTTTTGATATGCCTGCGTTGGGTCCAAATAGAATCACCTGAACGTGCACGCTTCATGTTCCTCAGTTTACCGGCAGAGACCAGATATATGTTTTATTTGAAAAACATGGATAGACTAATTGCGAGCCTACTTTTTATGTAGGCCTACCTGGACAATTAGATAAAAGAAGTATAGGACTGTCTTAATTTATACGAGCCGGGAACAAAGCCCATGCCAGAAGTAACAACAACCAATCAAAAAGCTACTACATGTACTAAGCCAAACACCACAAAAGGCAAAAAATTCCACCGGGCTTGCTAGGCCAACATTTTTATCAATAGACGTATATACGGTAGCCTATAATCATACACCAAACCAAAAACCATGCAATTTCAATTTAACCAGAGTCTCTTATGCCCATGTATTGATCATTTAAAATATGAAAAACCTCAAGTCTGGGCCTACCATGTATAAGACCGCAGTACATAGACATGTACATGTACTACATACTGCATACACGTACACCGTACATGCACACAATACGCGCCGCCCCCACAGATTTTTGGACGCAAAAAATCTAATATTGTTATAAAATTACTAACACTTAATCAGAAATAATGCAAAAAGTAAGTTGAAGCACATATATACTATCTAAATCTACAAAATTATAAATACACGAACACAGGATTGCACAGAAATTCACGGATATTTTGCAAACACAATCATGGTGGAAATGATAAAATGGCCGTCAATGCTTTGTGTGGGTCATCCGCAGCAAAAATGTTGTAAAGTATTATTTTAAAACATTTCACTTGGTAGGCTTTTAATGGTAAATAAAATAATTTAAAATAAAGTAAAAATATAACAACAAATTAAACTTTAAGTTTTGCGCTGCTGGCAAATCCCCCTACCGTACCAGAAAGTATTTTTGGCGGGACATTTGAATCTAAACATGCAATTTATCAAGTCTGAGAAAGTGAATTCTTGTGACTGATCATTTGGTCTTAATATTAGGTTTGGTCGACAACGGCCTACAACTTAAATGTAATGGCTATTGGGACGGATTGAGCATTTATGCAGGCAGACAGAGCTTTTTCTGGCCTAAAGGCCCATTTTTTTATACTTTCCGATCAGGCCCAGATCTGATCCATATCAGGCATGCCAAATCAGATGTTTGCCTTGCGCCAGGGCCATATTTATCCTTCTGAAACACACCGCCCAACTTCCTGTTTGACGATATAAGCCATTTTGGTGCATTGGCATATTTTTTCAGGCTTGCTATAGTTGTGAAGAAATAAATCTGGTGACCAGATCTGCGCCAGGTCGATTTCATATCTGGCATGGCAGGCAACTAGAACTTTTTAAAAAATTTGATTTTATATTTTTCTTTTATAAAAACTGGGCAGTAACCCAAATAGATCAATTTTGAAGCATTTAGTATCGCTACAAACATGTCAAAATTTGCTGTGGAACCAGATATAAATCAGATCATGTTCCAGACCTGGCATCATCTGGCCAGATCTTGCCAGATCAAGCCAGAAGTAAATCAGGTCTGGGCCAGATTAGCCTTGCTGGCTGGGAAGAGCCACATTTATGAAATTTTAACAGTTTATAGCAAACATAGCCAGCAATATATGTTACAGCATTCATATTTATGATGCTATCCTTGTTTTCATTTATAGTAGCATCATCACTTTCCATAGGATTGAAGTTATTTATAAAATCGATTATTTCTGGAGTGATCGGATGAGCATCACCTACATCAGATAACTCTATTGACTCCTCTTCAAATGGATTAAAATTAGAGAAAAACTTCTTAAGTTCTGATGATGCTCTGTCTTCTTTTTGTAGGTCAATAATAGGTGATTCACTCTCACTTATGGTGTTTTGTGGATTAAAGTTATCAATATTTGAATCTAGAATATTCTGGAGTGAATCTTGAATTGTAGAATTATCCCTAGCAGGGGAATATACATCAGTTATATATTTATTCTCAAAATCACTGTTTGATAATTTCTTTTCCGTATCACAGATCTTCAGGTACTGTAGCATTGGGGTTTCGTCATCTAAACAATTGCCTTTTAGGGTGTGCTTCATCAGATGGTTACACATAACAAGTTATTAAGTTTAGGGGCAGTTGGGGTGTCACTATTACCCCCAGAATTTCTAAGTACACTGAAAAAATTTTCAAGGCAATCTTGGTTGATTCTGTTTGTTATCAAAAATTTAAAATTCCTCTCTTTAACATCCTCCCACAAATTTATCAAACTTGAGATATTCAAAATCCACCCTTCTATACAAGGAATAGTCCTTGTTGAGCCCTTAAACTTAAAAGATTTTAACCATTCTGACATTTGTTTTAAAAATTCAATGTTATCATTGTTGTCAGCTATAGCACACTTTCTAGATTTATAATGAAATAAACTATTGCTGTTAAACACATCAAATAACTCATCTAGATTATTTATAAAAACTGCTGTATTTACAGCTTCTGGTGGTAAAGCACCTAAAACTGCATGAGTATTTATTCCAGCTGCTACAGTATGACTGAAGACCTGTGATGCTAAATTGACTCTCATCTTATCAATTCCAGAATTAAAAATATGAGAGTCTGTTAATTTTGGAGCTAATTTTAATAACATTTTTTAATCTTTCAAATAAAACTGTTCAATATATTTCCAGGAGACAAGTTTGTCCCCTACTTGTAGGTCATGTACTTTTAAATTGTTGCGTACACTTTTCATAAGATGGGGAGTGTCATAAAAAAAAACCTTTTCACCATTATGAAAAAAGAAAGGTGACTGGGGTGACACAAGCTCCTATTGTTTGGATCTTGATCGCAAACAATGAATTTGGGTAACAATCCCACTTCCTTTAAATTTGCCACACAATCATGCACCATTTTATATAAAATATCTGCTTTTATTGATTTTGAAAACAAAAAATACTCTAAGACCTGCTTCCATTTAGAACAAAGACCTTTTGCCATAAAACCCATGGCATACTGAGCAAGTTCTTCTTTTCTGCCATACTGGCCAAGATCTTCATATCCTTCAATCAAGTCTTTTTTCATGTTAAAATGAAGACTGCTTTTGATTGATATTGCATCAAACACTATGCCACAGACTTTGTCTTTGTCTTCCATGGTTGCTGCATTTTGATTTAGTAGTTTTAAAACAGCCTCATTCCAGCCTACGTTGAAATTGATTTGGGACACCCAATACCTAAGCATCCGAACTGAAGGCAATGTAAAGATACTGGCCAAAAAATTGTAAGGTCTAGCACTTTTGAAGTACAGTCCTAGTGCTAGGCATCGTTGTGTTAGTGAATATCTCCTGCCAAATTTTGAAACTCCGGATAACTTCAATTGGGTTTGAAAAAAGTCTAGTGCTGGTCCTTTGAGGTAATTTGAAACATTTTTTATAATTGCAGAGGGTGGGGTGTACTGTTTGTGATTTTCTTTGCTTACCTTTATTTTCTCAATTTTCTTTAATAATCTACATATTTGCATTCTCTATCTACGGATAACTGCAGATTGTTTTTTCTTTTTAGCAGGGAAGCTGCATGAAGACCCTGGAAAGTAAATGATTCCAGTAAACATCAATATAAAACAAGATTTTATATAATGCTAAGCATAAGTTAGACATTACAAATTGTAAATGCTTGCTTGTAGAAGCATTACAAGTAAAAACCAATCCATACAATTTCCTTACTTTATACAATGTAAATATAGAGATTGAAAAAAATTATAAGTACCATAATTTATTCATTAATATGATTGCAATTAATATATCTTAAATAATTTACACAGTACTTATTGGTTTGTTCTTGTTATTGTAAATCAGTTAGACTGTCAGTTAATTAATTGATATAAAAAAAACTCGGTAAAAAATATATATACATATATCTATTAATATAATCTTCGTATTATGATGCACAGACAACATCTATACATTTTTAAATTGTACTGTGTTAATAACCATACATACCATTTAGAATTTCTTGAGGCTCAAAGGGTGGCACATCTTGTTCATTTGAATTTACTTCTCAAGCTGGATGCTCAAGATTTAATTCATCTGTAAAAATATTGATTACTTTTTCTGGTATCTCATTACACTGGTCAAAATTTTTTTTAAAAGTTGTCTGCTTCTTACATAAGATGAGCTAATTCCTATGTATTTTACTGTCCTGAATCCAAATATTACATTCAAAAATTAGTATTGGCGATAGGTTTAAAGATACCAGGCATGTAACATTTTGAGTATTTTATTATAACGTACAATATGTGTCATCATGTTTTAGTCCCTAATCTGTATCTACTCTCTGTCTTTTTGCTTTATGCTTAAACTGGGCTGAAGGAACATCTCTTGCCAATGTCCAGCAATAGTCTGCAAGCATTGATGGGCTCCATTTGCCCTGGTACCGTTTTTCCATGGCTGAAATATCCTGGTGAAACCTTTCACCATGTTCATCACTAACTGCACCACAGTTTGCAGGAAAGAAGTCTAAAGTGAGTCCAAAAAGTGGATTTTAAGTGACATGTTACATCCCATGTTCTTGTAAGCCTTGATGAGATTTTCCACTAACTCTTCATAGTTTCCTTCCCTTTTGTTTCCCAGAAACCCCTTCGCCACTAACTTGAATGTCTCCCAAGCATCTTTCTCCTCCCTGTGAAGGGCCGTTTCAAAATCACTGTCTTTAAGAAGCTCATGAATCTGAGGACCGATAAAGACTCCCTCCTTTATCTTAGCATCGCTCAGTGAAGGGAATTTGGATTTTAGATACTTGAATCCCTGACCGGATTTGTCCATAGCTTTAACAAAGTTTTTCATCAGTCCCAGTTTAATGTGTAGCGGTGGAAGCAAAATTTTGTTTGGTTCAACGAGAGGTAGATGTTGAACATTTTTTATCCCAGGCTCCAATGACTGCCGAGGGGGCCAGTCTTTCCTGATATAATGGGAACCTCTTGAATGGCTGTCCCATTCACACAAAAAGCAGCAGTACTTGGTGTATCCGCTCTGCAATCCCATTAGAATGGCAACAACTTTTAAGTCGCCACAGAGCTGCCACTGATGCTCATCATATTTTATGCTTTGTAACATATGCTTTATATTCTCAAAGAGTTCAGTGTTACACTATCCAGTGTTTCCAATTGCTTAATGTAATGCTATTTTCACTTTCAAAATTATTGATATATGTAAACATTATTTATAAAAAAGTAAATGTTACTGAAAAGACCACACTCCAGTCATCTGAGATGAAATCCCAATATTAAACTATTTTATCTGGAAACCTGGAGTTTTAGGGAGACGCAGAAAGGCCAGAGCTAGGTGTAGCCCGTGGATGTGATTGACGGAAGGCAAGCAAGCTCCCTAATACCCCCAAAACATACTGTATCCACCTCGTACTCAAGGCAAGAGCGAAGGCCAAAATACTTGATATATCATCTGAATTTGTTTTTTAATCTGTAGTTTCTGTAAGAATGTAAATTTTAGTCCTCTTTTTATTAGTGTACTAATATTTTTCTTCCTCAATGCAGCCATCCCAGTACCTTTCAACAAATTATAAAAATTATGATAAGACATACCCTCTAGATTTTGATCTGGACAACCGTTGTGACAGAGCCTGTTGGATTTTGCATCCAAATAATTCTTTCTTGAGAAATACCTACTGCATACCCGGTAGCTTCTGTTTAGTTGTTCTGGTGTCTTTCCATTGATCTGGATAACGTTGATTGCTGTTTTCCATTTGAAGCATCTGTTTTAATATACAAAATGAACATATTAAATGTTGGGGAGAGTTGCCATTTACCCTGGTAAGATCATTAAATCATGAGGTAGTTCTTTACCACAGGATCGCATTTTGAAATGCTCTTTGCTAAATACATGAAATGCTCGTTTCTAAATAATAGAAGCCGTTGCAACAACTGTAAATTTTCATTTTCATTCAAAATACAAGTTAAAGCTTCTAGAATCATTTCTAGGTAACATGTGCCATGGGTAACAAAGCCTGAAACAAGGCCTGAACGCGAACTTAGTTTACCATATTTACACTAATTAAATTAATAAACGAAGATTTAAGGGGGTACGCGACACCTGGGGGGGGTGAATTTGGTCAAGATATGGCATTTTTCAAAACTGTGTTCAAAATGTTCGTATACCACTTAGAAATAAATCCCGACAAATAATTTTCCAGCCGCGCGCAATTTAAAGGTCCTGGGTGAGGATTAAAGGGACAGATTTAAAGGCGCAACCCACACTAGAAGGAGGCGTGCCACTTAGGACCTTCAGGCGCAGCGAATAACGTTGAAATTTGTTTGAATTTACACTCGCCCAGTGTATCAACGGCCAATACGATTGTGGAGGGGAAGGGAGGAAGGTGGAGGGAGAATATTTCGCCAACTTTGTGCGAAACTAAGCGTTAGTTACCGGCTAACTCTGAAAAGGGAAGTACGCATGTCTCATGAGCTCTCATTGCAATCTATTACTTTAGCTAGTACATATTACTCTTTAGTACAGTCATCATGGGTAGCAAAAAGAACAAAAGAACATCACAATGACAAAAAACAGCAGTTAAAGATGGCAAGCAGTCAAAGACGACTAAAGATCTCACCACCTCTCACTCCACCACCGCCCTCACCTGCACCTCTGTGACGGTGACAGAGGTAAAGGACAACATTAGACTAAACAATTCAAAGAGGAAGATTAAATCCAAAGAAGAAAGCAAGAGGAAAAAAATCAAGGCTATACAGGAAGAAGAAAGAAGAAGGGACATCATATGATGCTGGAGGGGGTGCCCTACCAACATAGATTGGCGAGGGGAATCTGATGAGGAAAGAGAAGGTGCCCACTACTGGAAAATAAACCTCTTTCCAATGATTTAGGTACCCTGAAGACCCCCAGCAGAGAGGTTTCATATGAAGAAACCGCCAAAGGTGCAAAAAAGCAAATTATATGATGTTGTCGTCTGTGCGTCGTCACTACTGTGACATACTTATACTTTAGTTTTTCAGTATTTAAAGTACTTATAATTAAAATATGTTGATAATTTTTACTGTACTTATTATATAATAAGAATTAAGCCATGAAAAAATCAGTCAAATTGGTGAAACTATAAGCAAGTTACAGATATATTCATATTTCAAGTTGCCATATCTCCGTTCGATATTTTTCTACTTTTTTTTAATCATAAAAAATCTAATATACATTAGATTTAAATGAAACTTACAGGGAATATTACTTTTAGTAACTGCTAGGGCCGATCGTTCGAATATTTTGAATAGGATGAAAGAGTTCGGAGTAATAATGGAAACGAGCAAAAAAATTGTATTTTTCACGATTTTTGCCAGCCATTAAAATTGAAATGCCTGTATGCAAAAGTATAAAGGAAATTGTTCAATTACTCAATGACCGGCCCTAGGTGTGCCTACTGACTAATCATAGCCAAAATATAAAACAAATTGGTCCACGTATTATGGTGCTGTGCACTTTTAAATGTCGCTACTGGTATACGTACATGTGTACATGTGTACATATGTACATGTGTACATACATCATTCTGCTTCACCTAAAATGTAAGCAATATGGATACCTATTTACCTGAGAAGTTTCAGCTCTTTACTCTAAATATTTTAGAAAATGACCTCCAGGTGTCGCGTACCCCCTTAATGAATATTCTTACTGTTCCTGATCCTCAGGGAACCTATGAAATATCAAATCGGGGTCAGTTTCTTTTCTTTTCATGCAAATAATGCATGCATGTGACTTGTTCACTAGAGCTGCCATGCTTACATTGACTTCATACACACTGAAAATGTCAAATTTGCCGCCTGTCAAAAATGTAAACAAACAGACGACAGACCAGTAATGCCATCTCTACTCTGGACGGTTTCGTGTGTGTTCGTTTATGCGTTACTGAAACTCAGTTGCCAATTACTAAATTAACAGGCGCAATTTAAATCTTCCTATCTTTCCTATATAGTCTTTGGTCTGTAGTTTCACTGCAGCTACCATTTTCAAACCATTAGGTGAGAAAGAAAATGGGATATAAATAATACTAATTAACCATATACCATACTATTTAACCATATAATGTCTTGGGGAGAGTAAAAGATCGTGCATCAACGGTTAATGTGCCTCAAACATGTATGCCTAAAATTTAAAAAAAAAGTAGCAAATACGTAAGGTTAAGAGTTTTTAAACGGAACATATGAACATATAGATAATTTATTTTCATCATCATCATCTCTTGGGGAGAGTAAAAGATCGTGCGTCAACGGTTAATGTGCCTCAAACATGTATGCCTAAAATGTAAAAAAGTAGCAAATACGTAAGGTTAAGAGTTTTTAAACGGAACATATGAACATATAGATAATTTATTTTCATCATCATCATCTCTTGGGGAGAGTAAAAGATCGTGCGTCAACAATTAATGTGCCTCAAACATGTATGCCTAAAATGTAAAAAAAGGAGCAAATACGTAGGGTTAAGAGTTGTTAAACGGAACATATGAACATATAGATAATTTATTTTCATCATTATATAAAGATATATAAATGATTAAATGTTCACAAAGTATAGTAAAAAAAAATTACGTGGCGCTGCATGATTTAATGAAAATACTTTTATATAAAGAATATATACACAGCAAAGCTATAATTTCTAAACAAAATAGTTAACATTATTAATCAACATATGTGTAAATATGTTGGAAATATCCGTGCTATTTTATGTGCAGTTCAACATAGACCTGGATGGCTTTAACTTGTAACAAGCTCCTTGTCCTCTGACTGCTTCAGATATGTGACAGAGGACTTTTACGGAATCAAGATTTAATTTATTTCTGATATGTTTTTATTAGGTGTAATTTAGAAAACAACCGTTCAGCGGCTGTGTTTGTGACAGGCAGCCAATATCTTTAGTGCAAATGTAGCCACAGTTTTAAAGGGATACTCATCACCATATTTCACAGTTGCAAGCTTGTTATAAAATTTGATTGGCTCACCTGCTTTCTCTGTTACCTCAGTGGGCAATGGAGCACTGTCTAAGCTTCTCCAATTGTTGTCAAGTGTTTGAATCTCTCCTTCATATACAGTGGCGACTCGTAGCTAAAATTAGTGGGGGTGCTGCTTCAGAAAATTTTTAGCCTTTGTTTTAATATTGTGTAAAAGGAAACATACATACATACATATACCAAGGCTTTTTCCCCCTTACAAGGGAGGTAGCCAAAAAGGAAAAGGCATAAAAATACTCCCACCCATTTCATCCCTACATACACTCCACACCCCTCCCACCCTCCCTCTCATCTGAGCACCTCCTGGATGACGGGTCATCCCTGCACCCTGCCCACCGCCCTGGGTCAGAAGCAGTGTCGCAAGACACAGTACATCCACAGCAAGGCCGCTTCATTTAATCGGCGACCCCCCCTCTCCGTCCCCCCTTGCATATAAGGAGAGGACGGGGAGAAATCCCTTCGGGCTGCGTCAAAATTTACTCACACATACTACCCCACCCCCCCACCCCTCCTGCCCCTTCCTCCTCATGCAATCACAACATCATCCATATACAACCATTCTCCACTCACCTCTGTCTTCCGTCCTCTCCCTTCCTTCCTTCCTCAACAGACATTCCCCTCTTCCCCAAAGCCCCCTTCACCCCATCCATCCACCTCATCTTAGGACGTCCCCTCATGTTCACTCCCTCCACATCTGCCTTCCATACCTCTTTTACTAGTCTTTCTTCACTCATTCTTTCCATGTGTCCAAACCATCCTAATATTCTTTCATCAACCCTATCTCCCAGCTCCTTTTTCACCCCTGTTCTCCTCCTCACCTCCTCATTTCTCACTCTATCCAGCCTAGTAACCCCCACCATACTTCTCAGACACCTCATCTCAAACACATTCAAACTCCTTCTCTCTTCTTCTCTTATGTTCCACGTTTCTGCCCCATACAGTGCTGTTGGCACAATCACTCCTTCATACAGTCTCCTCTTCGCATCCATTCCCAAATGTCTATTCCTCATTACACTCTTTAAACCACCAAGGCATTTACTCGCTTCTCTCAATCTACATTCTACCTCCACCTTCACTCCACCTTTTCCTGCTACACTTGCACCCAAGTATCTAAAACTATCCACTTCCTCCAGTCGCTCTCCCTTAATGTTCACTTCCAGTCTACTGCCACTTTCACCCCTTGTACATCTCATCACCTTACTTTTACCTACATTTATCTTTAGCTTTCTTCTATCACATACTCTCCCAAACTCTGCCACCAGCTTCCTCAATCCCTCCTCTGACCCTGCCACAAGCGCAGTGTCGTCCGCAAACAACAGCTGGCTCACCTCCCACTTTTCTCCATTTTCTTTAACCATCTCCAATCCCTGACCCACTACCCTAGCATTCACCTCTCGCACCACCCCATCCATGTATAAGTTGAACAGCCAGGGCGACATAACGCATCCTTGACGAAGTCCCACCTTTACTTCAAACTACTCACTCTCTCCATTTCTAATCCTGACACAAGCTCTACTATCATAAAAACTCTTGACAGCTCCCAAAAGCTTTCCTCCTATCCCATAAATCTGCATAACCTCCCACAGTGCCTTTCTGTCTACCCTATCATAAGCCTTTTCCAGATCCATAAAAGCCCAAAAAACATCCTTCCCCTTTCCTATAGCTTTCTCACATATCTGTCTTACCACAAAGATCTGATCTACACAACCTCTACCTGTCCTAAATCCACACTGTTCCTCACCAATTTCTCCTTCTGTTCCTCTCCTAATCCTCTCAATTAAGATCCTCCCATAAGCCTTCCCTACTACACTTAACAGACTAATCCCTCTGAAACTACTACATTCACACTTGTCCCCTTTTCCCTTGTAAAGAGGAACTATACAGGCACTTCTCCAGTCCTCCGGTACTCTACCCTCTCTCCAGCAAACATTAAATAACCTCACCAACCAGTCCACCATCACTGAACCTCCCTTTTTCAGACATTCTGCATGGCATCCATCCAGACCAGGTGCCTTACCTGCTTTCATCATCTTTACAACTGCCTTCACCTCATCCTTCCTTATTTCTCCTCCATTCTCCTCACTCATCACTCTCATTTTCTTCGCATTTCCCACTGCAGCTATCTTTCCTTCCCTATCCTCCTTCACATTTAGCAACTCCCTAAAATATTCTGCCCATCTTCCCCTTACTGCCATCTCTTCCAGTATCATGTCTCCATCTGTACCTTTTACCTTTTCTTCTCTACTTGATTTGCCTCCTCTTCCTCTCTTAATTTCTTTCCAAAACATCTTTTTATTACTTTCAAAATTTTCTGTCATACTCCTACCCCATTTCACATCTGCTCTCCTCTTTGCCTCCTTTACCTTTTGCTTTACTTCTCTTTTCTTTTCTTTGTACGTCTCATATGACTCCCCCGTCCTCTTTTGTAACCAATCTGTGAATGCTCGCTTCTTCTCTTCTACAACCTTCTTTGTTTCCTCATCCCACCATTCACTACCCTTTCTTCTATTTCCCCCTGTCCTTCTTGTTCCACACACCATCCTTGCACACTTTAAGACTCCCTCCTTGAACCATCCCCATTCCTCCTCCACACCCATCTCTGCTCCATCCTTTACTCCCTCCCACTCCTCCTTCAGCTTCTTTTCGTACTCCTTTTCCTTTTCATTCAAGGAGTTCACTCTAAGAACCTCCCTACCTTTTGTCCCTTTCCTCTTTCTCCATCTATCCTCCACTCTCAGCTTACCTTCCACCAAAAAATGATCTGATATTCCCCCACCCTCTCCCCTTAGCACATGTACATCCTTAACTCTTCCTATCATAATCCTATTTACCACTACATAATCCATTAGCGCTCTATCTACCACCCTTCCCTCCACCACCCTCTCCCATGTGTACTTATGCTTGACTTTCTTCCGAAACACTGTATTTGCTATCATCAACTCTCTTTCTAGACACATTTCCACCATCAACTCTCCACTAGGATTCTTTCCTGGAACTCCACACTTCCCAACCACTCCATCGATTTGACCATTTCCTACCCTAGCATTAAGGTCTCCCAGTACTATTACATTGACATTTCTTCCTAAACCCTCTATGCACTCATTTAAATCTATCCAAAAGGCCTCCCTTTCTTCCACGCTCTTCTCACTGCCAGGCCCATATGCACTTACAAAAACCCACATCTCCTTTCCCAGTTTCACCTTCATCCACATTATCCTTGAGGAAACCTCCTTCCACTCCACTACCTGGAACAAACAGGTATAAAAAGAAAATTTATTATGAAACTTGACAAAATCCCAAAAAAAGCAAAATTAAACATTTTTATTTACTAAAACCTAAATTGTTACAATTCAAGGTTGATCCAGTCCTTTAAAAACAAAATCAATTCTTCTTGTTTTAATTTGTGCGAAAAGATAGAAAAAAATTCTCCTTGATGTCTGCATGACAACTGAGGAAATTTTTCTCCATTGAAAGCACTGCAAGCACATTTAGTCTTTCAGATTTCATAGTGCTTCTTAGGAAAGTTTTTATTCTTTTCAGTGTTGAAAAACAGCGTTCTGCCTCTGATGTAGTCATGGGAATTGTCGAGGATTTTTATTGGTTTCGTAATTAAAGAACATCATCTAGATTATCTTCCAAGATAAATTTCAACAGCTCAATTAATTTGCAGTATTCATGAATATCGGATCTACAATAGAATACTTTTAGTTCAGTTTCAAGCTTTTCTTTGTCAATCGTGGGATATGCTTCAGTGGTCAGTACTATTTCTTGTGTAGGAAATTAATTCTTAAAACTAGTGAAGCATTTCTTGTTGAACAATTTAGCAGCTACTAAGTGTTTAGTGGAAGAATATCTGTCCATTATATCAACACATATACAGTCACACACTTCCTTAGCTTCTGCCATGAGTGTCTTTGAAGGATTCTCACAGTACTTTGAGTTTCTTATTTCTAAAATAGCAGTTTTGAAATTTGCTATGTATTCATTAACTTTAAACACACTAATTTCTTGAGATTGCATTTGGTTGTAAATTATTTCAACATGAGACATAATCTGATGAAAAAGCTCTTACCAAAACTTGAAATTATCATCATTCAGGTATTTTAAAATTCCTGTTGCCTCTGCAAAACTGATTCCAAATATCAAAAATAAATCATACGAAAATCGACTAAAGCACATGAATCTGTTTTCCCTAAAAAGGCATAGACTCAGAGGTGACTTGATACAGGTCTTTAAGATTTTAAAGGGAATTGACAACATCAAAAGTGACAAAATTTTCACATTGAATGAGAATCAGACAAGAAACAATGGTCTCAAACTGTCCAGAAATAGATTCAATTTGGAAGTAGGTAGAAACAACTTTGCCAACCGTGTAGTTAATGAATGGAATAAACTTCCTGCACAGGTAGTGCAATGTAGTTCAGTTCGAAGCTTTAAGAATCATTTAGATAAATACCTAAGTAAGATGCTGTAATGATTATAATCTATCTTATACTATTTGTTTTTGTTTTGTTATCATTTGTCTGTCTGATTTTCATTTATCATTAGTTATATGTCAATTTATTATTTACTATTTACCTGTTTGTTTATTATTTTAACTATACCTATGCATTTATTTATGTATTTTATTTGTTATTTACATTATTATAGTTTTCATTTATTATTTTATTATAAGCGGCCTTGCTGTGGATGTGCTGTGTCTTGCGACACTGCTTCTGACCCAGGGCGGTGGGCAGGGTGCAGGGATGACCCGTCATCCAGGAGGTGCTCAGATGAGAGGGAGGGTGGGAGGGGTGTGGAGTGTGTTTGGGGATGAAATGGGTGGGAGTGTTTTTATGCCTTTCCCTTTTTGGCTACCTCCCTTGGAAGGGGGAAAGAGCCTTGGTATATGTATGTATGTATTTTATTATTAATATGATTTTTTTGTATCCGACCTAGATATGGATCAAAAGGTCTCCTGTCGGCATGCTCCGCCTTTGTAATCCTTTGTAATCCTTTGATGTTGACTGAATTTCATTAAGGCAGTTTTTTAAAGGTTCCAAATGTTCATGAACTCTGTTTATGGTCCATATGTTGAAGTTCCACCTTGTAGAAGATGGACATGGAATACTGATGTCCATATGCTTCTTGAGAATGGACACACGTTGTGATGATCTTGAGAAGAATGTTGGAATAGCCAGAATGTTAGAGAAAAATATTCTTGCGTTTTGTGTAATACTTGCTGCATTTCTCATTATTAAATTAAGTTGATGTGCATAACAGTGAATGAAATGTGCATTGCTATAAACTGCTTTTTTGCCTTTCATGACATTGCACGATCAAATGTCTGAGCTATCAGTTTTTGTCCATTTCCTTGAAGGATCATGTCCAATTGTTCTAAAATATGTTTTGATATGCCATCTGCAGTTTGATTTTCTGGAATAAAGAGCCCCCCAAAACGCTCAAATATTTCTCCATTCAATACGCACCGTAGAACAAGGACCATTTGAGTGTGCTCTGAAACATCTGTTGTGTCATCAGCCATCACAGCTACAAAGGAAGCTTTTCTAATTTCCGTCCTTATCTCCTCATGGTATATTTGTAGCAGGCAGTCAAGTATCTCATTCTGAATGGTCTTAGAAACCAGTAAAGTCTTCAAAGGTGTTTCAAAGTGATTCTTCAAATCTGGATCTAATTTAGACTCAAAATTTACTAATCCTCTAAATATCCCTGGATTAACGGAATCCTCTTTTTCATCATGTCCACGCAAGGCAGTTTCAAAGTTTCCACAAAAGAAAATGCAGTCTATTATTTTGGACAAAATTTCACGGTTCTTTTTAACCTTTATATTATGCTCATTGATTGAATGTCTGTATGCCTCACTAAGTTTCTCCTTAATATTTACAGTTCCTAAAAGTGACTGCGAAAGTACATTATCAACGTGCTTCTTTGACTTTTCATGATTTTCAGTTTTTTCTTTCATTTTGTTTATATTTCTAAAACCATCATTTGTCCACGTTACATCACCTCCAAACAGCAAACATGGGAAGCAAAACAAAGCATTTTTTACCTCTCAGCCGCAAAGCCAATTTTTCCGTTGGTACCATTCATTATTAAAGCTACGATATTTCTTGTTGCTTATACCAGGCTGAGATATTTGAATATCTGGTGTTGAACAGCCTCTTTTCTTAACTTTAACTTTCTCATGTAGAGACAGCTGTGAAAACTTAAGCTGCTGAAGTTCACTTACAGTCACAAAACTTATTTCTTGGGGATGGAAGGACGCCACCACAGAATTGATTTCTTGGGGATGCAAGGCCATGGTTTAAGTTTTCTGTAAAATAAAAGAACCGAAAATAATAATAATCAAATAGAATAACTGGAAGCAGGATGATAATCTAATTCTACACATTATTACATTGAAGAATATGGTACAGTACACGGTTTTTAAGTGTAATACACGTGGAGTCAAACAGAAACGCTACCTTTCTCTAGCACGCCAGGGTCGGCACTGCGGGAGCGACATAATGAGTTCGACGCGCGTTCTCACATTCAAACGGTTTGTGGACAAAGTCCCGCCATCAGACTCGGACAGACTTTCTTCAAACCGTTTAATCAGCGTGTTCGACAACCAGATACCCCGTTCACACATTACTCTCAACACATGTCTGTCGAACCGCGTTTGACGAACCGTTAGACTGTAAACCCCCTCTTACTGCGCACTCAATTCAAATTTTGTAATTCGTTCTGTATGTTGGTCCTACTCTCCACTGTCCGCTCTCACACGTTCTATGTGATATCACGCTTGCGGTCCCGTGAGACGTGCAAAACGTTCTCCTTCTTTACCTCTGTAGGTTCTGTACGCATACATACATCATATAACTAGACATTAAGCAATAAAGATTAAGTATGATGTTTTTCGTATTAGGGTAGACTTAGCTATGATATAATCGGTATTCGGTAGTCTTAATTTCTTTACCAGTGCCTATTTATCTACAAATTTAGGGCACTTGTCACATTTTTATCTTGTTTAATGAAAAACTACAAGGCATCCAGTTTCTGCAGAGGCCCAAGCTATTTGGGGTGGGGGGGGGTACAAGGCATAGTTTCTGCAGAGGCCCAAGCTATTTGGGGGGGGGGGGGTACAAGGCATCCAGTGTCTCCAGAGACCCAAGCTATTGGGGGGGGGCTCCAAGGCATCCAGTGTCTGCAGAGGGCCAAGCTATTGGGGGGGGGGGGTACAAGGCATCCAGTGTCTGCAGAGAGGCCCAAGGTATTGGGGGTACAAGGCATCCAGTGTCTGCAGAGGCCCAAGGTATTGGAGGGGCGGGGGGGGGGGTACAAGGCATCCAGTGTCTGCAGAGGCCAAACTATTTGGAGGAGGAATCCTTCTCATCTGATTTTGACCAAACTTGTTTTTATTTTGAACAAACTTGTTTCAAAGACAAAGTAATATATAGTCAACCTCGCCCAAGTCGAACCCGCATAAGATGAATTTCATCTAAGTTGAAGGAAATTCAGGGAGGTTTCATACCTTTTCTGTTGACATGGTTGAATTATGTTTCTGTTGAATTATCAAGTCGAAGAAAATTTTTTGGTCCCAACAGATTTGACTTAGGCGAGGTTGACTGTGTATACATGGCAGCAGTCAGCCATAGCCAGAATATTGATTCTGAGTGTCATCCATGCAATCAAGCATTGGCTCTGATTGATATCCAATTGCATCAATTGATGAAATAATCAATCCAACAATCTATTTCAAACATAAAAACAAATTGCATTTTTATTCAGATTATACAAAGATAGAAATGATACAAAAATATACATGTTTTTGGATAATCATACAGTACAAATACTACTATCCCCCCTCTACATGAAACAGGAAGAACAGGGTGTCTCAGGTCTCTGTACAGTAAATTACATGTTCTCTCTTCAGTGATCATACAGTATTGATACACATTTATGAAACAGGAATCAGTTGCAGTGTGTCTAAGGACACCATACAGTAAATTACATGTACTTTTTTCTCTTGAATGATCACACCGTATTGATATATGGCAGTCAGTGTCTCATGACTCTTGAATGATCATACAGTATTTTGTACAGGTGTTTGACAGTCCAACACTACCTGATTTTTGTTCAATACTGTCAAATTTTACATGGGAGAGTGTGTTTTACCCAGACTGGTTAATTTTTACACATTCGCGAATGTTGTGTGGAGCCTTGCGCCGGGGCATAACTTGGAAACTGAAGGGTATATCGCCCTTCACGTACTTGAAACTGTTCAGTGTAGGTCTGCCTGCACCAACACGGTTCTTTCCACCACCTATCATCTTCCTACGAGATGTTGCAGTAGGCTGCACACCAATCGTCTTGGTGCTCACAAGATGTTTTCTCTATCTTTTCCCATGGGCATTGGCAGCACCTGAGTATCGTCCAAAACAATGAAGCGCTGAAGCCAAGGCAGTATCAGTCCCTGAGGCAAGTTTCTGCACTTGTTTGGTGAAGGTTTTTAGATTCCCCAAGAGAACCTTTGTCCTGCATGTACCTTCGGTGAATTGCCTGAAATGCCTCGTTCAGTCCATTCAACATCGGATCATTTTCACAGCTGTCATCACCAGAATTTGACGTGTTTGAAGCGGAACTGCGGGCGTCATACTTGTTTTGCAGCACACGTTGAAGGTGTAAACTGTCAAGCGGTCTCATAGCACAAGGAGAAGAGCCAGCGTTTCCACAGTGGATTTTCCTCACAATCCTGCACTGGTGGGTTGTCATGATCGATCTCTTGGTCATTTGCATTCCCAGAACTGGTTTCCCATGGGCATGATGGGTTGTGTGGCCTTCTCAGGTTCCGTGGGTTTCTGCTGGTGATTAAGTGACACAAAGCAATCGTCTGGGACATTACCACAGCCAGTTGCAACTTTGTACAAAAGCATCCTCATTGCTGGATCGTTGACGGGAATGAAGTTCCAACAGGACTGGGCATTGTACTTCTTTATAACTAGGTACTGATGCTTGCATGGTCCACCTGTAATGCAAAATGAAAACGTAAGAGATTTTGTTTAATATTCATTGTCAGGTGTAGGGATCATTCAAGTGTTACTAATACAGTGAAGGGGAGGGGGTTCTGCTCAGAAGGGTAGATGAATGTACTATCCTGTACGTTGTTGGGAGGGGGGGGGTAAAAATTCCAGATGATTTTGCACATGTGATAATTGAATGGTCCCCTATGATTTTTCCATTAAGGAAACAGACCTGATATTAAAGGGGATAGACTGGAATACTACCAGGGAGGTATTTTTTTTGCCAACTGCTGGTGCTATGGTGTCGCAGTGCAATTTCGAAGTTGATTTTGCAATAATTTACAGGTGCACATATAGGAAAATATATCCCGTGTACATGTTCCTGTAAGGAGATTAAAGCCGGAAAGGCTAATACATGTACGCTGGATCTTCATTAGCTGTGAAACTGAAGTTATTGCCAGCAGTCAGCTTAGTTAGCTAATCAGTTAAATCTATCATCTGGATCCCATTCAATTGGCTTGGGCAGTCTAGTGCCAGCCATAACCCAAATATAAGGAAGTCTCACCTGTCATGTTCTCTCCTATCTCGCAAAGGAGGAACCTGAAGAAGAGCAAGTCAGCAGATACAGTAGCCTCCACCCCCACCACAATAGACGAGCAGACGGTATCCGGACACGCCATCAGGGAGCTCCTGCACAAGGCCAATATCCTGACGCAGAAGAAAGAGGCTGAAGGACCTGAGGCCGAGATCCAGGACTTCTCAACGCACCTGTGTTCATGACTGAGAAGAGTGTCCCCCATGAACTTAAAGGTGCTCTTCGGGAAGATCCTGGAGGAACCGCCTGAAGGGACATCTTCCATCACCAACCCCAGGCTAATCCTAGATTCTCTGACAGGGACACCACAGCCTCCTCCAGCGTCATCACAACCTGTACAGTGGCAACAACCTCCCGTGGGAGTCTAGGCAGCAGCGATGGCCCCTCCTCTAAAGAAGGCAACATACCAGCAACAACCCTACCAGCCCATACAGTACCATCAACAACAGTTCGTCCAACAACCATACCAGCAACAGCAACCTATATTCTACATCCCGCAGCAGCAGCAGCAGCCAGTCACCCTGTACCAAAACCTGCAGCCACTCCCATCACAGCAGCCACAAGTTTGGACGCCACGGATTGCGACGCCATCATATAACTTCCGTTCTCCAGCACCTGACTCCACTACCTCGCCAAGTACTTCCGTTTTCCGCCTCTCTGCTGCCTCGGATATGTTGCCCTCCTTGCCATCCCCCAGTGTCTTGACCCCCAACCTTGTCTGCTGCCATGGATCTGATGGCCACATCCCCCAGCCTGGACACCCTACAGAGTGCGTCGAAGGAAGACAGCGACCACGATTGAACACGTGTCTAAAATGTATATTGTAAATGTAATGTATTTTGTATTTTTTCCTAGATAATATTTTTTGTCAACCTTTTTATATTCCCATATATTTTTATGTATGTATCTGAATAGAATCGCCAATGATGACGATGTCAATCACATAAATTCCAACAGTTGTCCCCGGACTCGAACTCAGAACTTGTACGTTAGCGTCCATGCTTCTACCAATCACGCTACTGAGGCTATAAAATTCTTCAACCTCGGGGTTAATCTAGACCCGCAGGATTTGAGTCGACAACTAACTGCTGTCCTAATCTCAATTTTACGAAGAACCAGCCCACCCATAGGTAGTGGTGAAGCAGGTACGTATCCTTAATGGACTTTCGTCGTTGTAATACCTGAATAGAATCGCCAATGACGACGATGTCAGTCACATAAATTCTGACATTTGTCACCGGACTCGAACCCAGAATTTCTGTTAGCAAGTCTATGCTTCTACCAACCATGCCACTGAGGCTATAAATGAAGAAACTATATCTTGAATGTCATGAAAATTAAAAATATAAGTAATGAGAGAGACTTGAAAACATGAACATTATTAACAAAACATATCTTGGTAATACAGTGAAAAGCAGTAAATTGAAATATACAATGAAAAGCAAGAACTTAAGATATACAATGAAGAGCAAAAAGTTGAAATGTACAATGAAAAGCACTGTTGAATTATATAAGGAATGATTAATAAATAGCTTAACAAACATATAAGAAGAAATCTTAGTTTGAGATGACAATACAAACAGTAAACGAAGTAAAATTGACCAGTTAACCCTCCTAATCCACTATGGCATCTCATCCTCCTGAACTGACCGCATTTGACCCGCTGCGTTAATTAGAGTGTCCCTCGGGGATTGGGGGGATTATGGAGGAGGAGAAGATGAGTCTCCCTAGGGGAAGGGATTTGGTTGATCCTGAAATGGCTGAGGGAAGGAAGGAATACAGACTGGTTATTTCAAAACATTTGTATTAAAGGCACATAGTTATTAGATTCAAATCTGTGTATCTGTCTGACTCTCACTACGTCTGTCTAATTATATAAATTTTTGATTTAAGACATTTTTATTCATGAATAGAACAGGCTTTGTGGTGAGACATACATTTTCATTTTGTATACATTTAAGGCATCTATACTTGTGTTAGTCGTCCTCTGGGATAGTCAAGTCTCTCTTGCCAAGGTACTGCTTCTGCCTCTGAAGCGTAGTAGTAGGCCAGGTAATCTCGGGTAGCCTTTGATTGTCTTGTGTAGTTTGATCCCTTTCTACGCATGAGTTGTTCCATGAGATTCGGCTCCTCCCTCCAAGCTCCAGGTAGCATGTTGTGCTGAGCATCTTCGCGATCGACGTCGATGGGAACAAAGGGATAGTGGTCGAGTATGAGATTGTGCAAGACACATCCACACATGGTGAGCAGCTTCACTACTTTAGGTTCCTGTTGTATGGTGGTGCCGAAGAATCGCAATCTCATTTGCAGGATACCGAATGCGTTCTTCACCACACGACGAGCACGAGACAACCTATAGCTGTAGATCTTCTCATGGTGAACCTGGGATGTGTATGAGTAGGGTGTCATCAGCGTTGTCTTGATGGCAAAGGCATCATCCTTTATTATGTGGAAGGGGATTGGAGTGTCATCATTCGGCAGAGTGCTGTCCTCGGGAAATCCCACTCGGTTCTGCTCGATGGCATGATGAAAGCTACACTTGATCCAGGTTCCTCCATCACCAGCACCTCCTTCGGCACCTACGTCGACGTACAGGAACTTGTACTTTGCATCTGCGACGGCCATGAGTATGATGCTGTGGAACTTCTTGTACTTACAGTATAGTGATCCTCCTTTCTTGGGTTTCTTTATAGGGACATGCTTTCCATCAAGTGCCCCTCCACAATTATGGTAGTTCCACTTCTTCGCGAATACTTCGGCGACCGTCTTCCACTCCTCGGGAGTTTTGGGGCATTTCAGGACTTCATGTTTGTAGGTGTCGATGATGGCTTTGCGCACTTTAGGGAAAAATATGCAAATCGCACTCTTGGAGACTCAGAAACTATATTGCAGACTTGTATAGGAGTCCCCACATGCCAGGGAGCGGAGGATGACAGCCAATTTCAATCCCACTGTTAGAGGACTTCTCATACTCGTCTGTTTCTTGGTGAGTGAGCATTGGAGAAATGCGGTCAACCATCTCTGCAAACAATCCTGGTTCGATTCGGACGAAGTTCTTGTACCCCTTATGGTCTTCTCGGTGTAGTTCTTGTATCAGCTGTAATCGTCATGTATGGATCTCCTCGCCAGCCATTCCCGGCACCACGTCGTTCTTCTAGCTCTTCTTCTGCTTGTGCCATCGGTGCCACAGGTGGTTCCTCTGGTCGTTCTTCGGGTCTTGTCCAATAATTCTCGATGATATAGGCAGCAGTTGCCAAAAGAATACTGGCAATCATCCTGTCTGCCTTCCGTCATACTCTATGGTGGTAAGTAGTAGTGAGTGATTTCCCAGGCTTCGAGCACTATATATATATATATATATATATATATATATATATATATATATATATATTATATACACATATATATATATTATATAATAATATATATATATATATTATAATATATATATATTATAATATATATATATATATATATATACACACAGACGCTCCTCAACTTACGTTTTAGTTACGTTCCGAACGTAACGTGAAAATGAACGTAAGTTGTTACTGTACTATACATCCATAAATTCTATTACCGTATCTTATAAAACACCCCTAAATCATTAATTATAAACATAACATTGTAAAATAATAACATTAATTTCAAATAAATTAGATTCAAGCAACATAAATTGAGATGGTGGAGAAGGAGGCAAGGCACGTTCAGTCTGTCGTTTGTGCCATGTAAACAATGGACGCAGCGTCATGCGAAATTATCATTTGGACTACGGAGAGCGCGCTAAACTAAAAACAATCACTTTTTTTTTTTTAATATTTTTTTTTTAGTTCAAACGTAAAACGAATGAACGTAAGTAGAGGAGCGTCAGTATATATATATATATATATATATATATTTGAATATCTGGGGAGCAGATTCTCTCGTATGCATGCATTGTTGAAATCGACAGCATTAAGGAGGTTGTTAATCTTCTAATGGGTAATCTCCAGCTTTCTAACCAATACTCTGCCATTTGGAGGGTGGGCATAGACCAAGTTGCCAAAATGATTCATTTATTCAACGTTTCGTCTGACAAAGAGACATCTTCAGGAAATTCTGTAACATAGATAATATAGACATACAGAAATAAAGAAAAAAATGGGATAACCTAAACAATATTCACAATTATGGAAATAGATATCAATAAATCAGCAATAATACACATCTTATCTCGATACATGGGCCGTTGGGGACCGCTACTTACAAAAATTAAAGGTCTAAAGAAATGACGAAGGAAATCGTCGGTTGATGACTTGTATATACGCACCTATCCGGCTTGGGTGGTGGAGGGAGGATTAGAGGGTGGGGTTGGTTTCTCGTTAATACGTGAAGGAGAAGGTTAGGGGGTTGCGGGGTCGGTTGGGGGAGGGTGGAGGGAGTGGGTGGGAGGAGGTGGACGGGGTGGTTGGGGCGTATTGACAAAGGGCGGCTTCACTGCATTGTTATACAAACCAATTACGGAAATCATGTTGCTTTTGATATTATAGAGCTATATTCTCTTATAAACATAGCTTCTAAAAGCTTAAGTTTATGTACATCCCTATTGCTTGCTATAATCCTGGTGTTCTTAACTAGGCATTCACGGGTGGCTGTTTGGTTATGGTATTTCAATAAATGTTTTATAGCCCCGTTTTGCAAGTGCATTGATATTTTCTTACTGAGACTACATCTAGTATAACCAAAATATGAAGAATTTCGGGTTACACAGTTCCCGGTAATACATTTAAATTCATACACAATGTTGGTTTTGGACATGGTCTCAGTATTACTATTCAAGTTGCTAGTTATTACCAATGAGCTAGTTTCTGGGTTGGAGTAGTATACAACCACGCGGATTTCCTTCTCTTTAGAAACTGGGTGGCCATTTTTAGTGATATCTTTAATGATTTTCTCATCTTTTTTATAACCCTTGGTGAAGATGTTATGGTAGTAGATATTAATGAATTGGGGCTTAGAGGATGTTTGTGGCGAAAGGTGGTCACACATCGTTTTATTACAAATTGCATCAAAATCATTATTAGGGAAACCATTATTTACCAGAATCTGGCGAATGTGCTGCAGTTCTATATGCAGTGCCTGCCAAGAAGAACAAAATTTGATAACCCTACGGACATACGCTCTAATCACACTGGTTTTATAATTTGTCGGGCACTCACTTTTATAGTTCAAAAGTTTTTCAGAGTTCGTAGGTTTCCTGTACACACTCGTGGTAAATTCCCCGGATGAAGCGTCCACTAAAACATCAAGGAAAGGGAGTTTGCCATCCTTGTTCAGTTCCGTCGTAAAGCTAAGACCGGATTCCTCCTGGAGGCGCAGTCTTAATCCCTCGAGAAGGGCTTCTGATTGTGTGCACACAAAGATGTCGTCGATGTACCTGTAGTATAATGATGGTTTGGTAACGCCATCCTGAAAGACTGCTTCCTCTACTGCCGACATGAACGCTTGGGCAAAGAGTACTCCCAGGGGGGAGCTCATCGCTATCCCGTCGTGCTGGACATACAACTTTCCCTCCGGACATTTAAAGGGGGCCTCAGTAGTGCAGATTCTCAGCATCTCTTCCATTATGTGCCTCGGGATGGTTGGAGGGGGGAAATCTGCGTGTTCATAAACATATTCCAAAATGATGTTAATAGTCCTAAGCACAGGTACGTTTGAAAATAAACTAGCAGCATCCAACGATGCTAGGAAGCCGTTTGGCTTATTATCCCTTAAGATGTCTATGAATTCATCTCTAGACTTTAAAGAATAAGTATTAGGGATATAAGGAGAAATATTATATAAATTAATCATTTTGGTAACTTGGTCTATGCCCACCCTCCGAATGGCAGAGTATTGGTTAGAAAGCTGGAGAATACCCATAAGAAGATTAACAACCTCCTTAATGTCGATTTTAACAAGGCATGCATATATATATAATATATATAATATATCCTGGTAGCTTGGGCATTTTTTATGTGACACTTCGCAGGTACCTCGCAACACTGCGTAATTATGTCGCAAGGGTGCGTAAACGCCTCGCCTCATCCCGTGACACCTCGCAAGGAAACACCCCGTCCACGTCGCGGCACTGCGCAAGACATCGCAACACAACTTCGTGCCATGCCGCAAGACATCGCACTCGCGTCGCAACATGTGTAACGACGTTGCCACATTTTGGGGTGTTTCCACCACGAGGTGGCATGACCCCACGTCGTAACAAAAAAGTGCATAGGTATCAACCTACCTTAACAGTTTCTCCTGGATTCCTCTGGCAGCAAGAGTGTCCTAAATTGCAGCGGGACTAGCTAGCTCAAATGCCTTTTCTAAGTCGAAGACGACGACCATGGCGTGACCTTGCTCCACATGGCTCAAGAGTGTCGCGATGCATTGAGCCGTGCCCACCCCTCTGGTGAAGCCATAGAGGTTCTCTGGTATGGTCCCAGTTTCCACAGGAGTCCTCGAAGAACTATCCTCTCCATGAGCTTCCCCAGGCAGCTCGTCAGGGAGATAGAACGGTATTTTCCGGGCTCCCTAGACTTAGGGATAGGCACGATGTCAGCCTGGTTCCTGTAAGAGGCCGGTAGTTGTACGAATGGAAATGAGCCAGCCTGCTCGCCTGTTGTTTTGAAAACATGAGGTGACGCTATGTCTGTGTAAACACACCGACGGTGGTGACTGTTTTATAATCGATGATGTAATCAAACTCTGTAAGCGCAGGTTAGCTTCGTTTG
This sequence comes from Oratosquilla oratoria, assembly GCF_046742065.1. NCBI lineage: Eukaryota > Metazoa > Arthropoda > Malacostraca > Stomatopoda > Squillidae > Oratosquilla > Oratosquilla oratoria. Next base: position 1,377,857 of record NW_027467722.1, read on the forward strand.
ACTAATGCTGAGGTAAACAATATCACTAGTGGCATTGTAATGGCCTCCGGATTGGTGCAAGGTGGAGAAGGAGGAAAAAACTATTGGTGCATGAATTCAAAGTCACGCCCATAAGGAGTGACATTTACTTCAGAAGTCACCGGAGATTGGATTAGAAAAATTAGTGACGTCAGACGAAGGTAGCTTAGCGTAGGATACGGGATCTCGTCAGGGGGTGTGGAGAGAGGATCGAGAGAGGATCAGGAGACGATGTAGAGACGAGAGAAAGAGATCCCGAGTGTAAGCAGAAGGTGAAATTACAGTGAAAGAAGAAAGAAAATTCACCACCCTTTTATTAACCCAAAGGACGAGAGAACTAGGCACGGGGCCTAGAAAATAGTGAGACTACAGGAAAAAGAAGGCAAGGGGCCTTGAGACGAGTGATATTAGAAGTCAAATTTAAGTGTAAACATCGAGAACCGACAGTGGTGGTGACAGTGGTGACTAGGGGTGGTGAAAGTTCCAGTTGGAAGTCATTCACAGGACCAACTACTGTTTAGCACCTGGAGGAGTGCTTGTTCACCAGCCTCGCCCAGGTGTGCAATCAATCCCAATCATGGAGTACGTCACCAGGTTGCTCCCTGGAGCAGTGTCAGTGGCTCTCCAACGTGAGGCTCGTGGACGGTGAATGGCGTGTCCGCGTCACCGAGACAACCCATGGCGGCTTGTACCCTGGCCCCTCTTGGTTGGTGTAGCATAGCCTGCCTCTGCTGGAGCTCGACGGGTAGCGTGGCTGTGTTCGTGCGTTTGGCAAACTTTTGCGCCAGACTTTCTGCCTCGCACTGTGGTGTACTGAGAGCACGGCGAGGTGGAGTACGACTGGTAGCTATGTGGAGTTTCCTCCACAGATCCTTTAGCGTAGTGGACTCGCTAAATCTTTGGCACCATTCCAGCCACTTGTTTGCTACGCACACGTCGAGCTGTCTCTTTGGCCTCTTCGACGGCACTCCGAAGGTTGGCCAGGTTGGCAGGGTTGTGGTTTCGGCGCAGGATCTTACGTAGGAGGTTGACCCTGTGGTTGGCATCCTTGATCTCCTGGTTGTAGTACCAACCATCACGATGTCTCCTCCTGTTGAGGGCGGTCTTAGGAATTGCCTCCTCTACTGCTGCATGAATAGCAGAGACCAGTGAGGCCTCCGTATCATCCAACTCCACAATGGCCAGAGTGTCGGTGGGGGCCTCGTGAGCCACTTTGTCCCTGAACAGCGGCCAATTGGCATTGCACGGGTTCCACCTTCATGCTCTATGGGCCATTGGAAATGGCGGGGCTACGGTGAGCGACATGTCTATTCCAAAGTGATCACTCGTAGCCGTTGATGCTCCTCGACATCCGATGCAGCAATGAGGAGGAGACGGAGAGATCGAGCCTCCCATGCCGTACAAGTGTCGGCGACCCGTCGTTCAGTAGGACCACACCCGGGTTGGTGTTCAAGATTTCTTCGACGTGTCGCCCAGACGAGTTTGCAGGTGACGCTGAAGTATGTGGTGGTGAGTATTTAGATATCCTGCGATGTACTGATCGTCCTTCGCGACGGTGCATACTTCCCCAGGTCCAAGTGTCCATGCTTAGGGGCCTTGTAAATGTTATACACTGAACTACGAACACCTCCACGACTTCCCCACATTCTATTTGTGGTTCTACTCTCGAACATGGGATGAATGCATGGACGAGGGTCATGCAATCTCTGCTTGTGTCCGTTTGTGGTAACACGAACACGTGGTATCCGGAGATCCTGATCTCTTCCTCTCCCACCAGTGTCTCCTGCAGGAGGATGACTTGCTTTTCCTCCTGCCTTGTGATGGCTTGCAGAAGTGACTGTTTCGCTCTGTATCCGAGGCTGTTCCATTGGAGGAAGCGAACAGTCCGGGTGGTCGAGCGCACTGTAGGAGTATTATCCATGGTGTTCGCTGTCTTCTGAGGATTCCGCTGATGACGGGCTTGACGGTGGAGAAGAGCCCTCACAACTAACGTCCGTGTCCGTATCCATTCCTGCTTTTTCCATATGTGCGTCAGGGAAACCAGCCACAAACGCTGCGCCACCTGCCTTAGAGAGGGTAACTTCTTGCCTCATCCGATTTCGTGTGATTCGGACTGGGCCCTCGGGCAATTTAGTGCAAGTCGCAGCTCCTGCGGCACTCTTGGTTCCAGATTTGCCTTTTTGGACCGGATTAACAGGCATCTGTGGCTCTGTGCAGACTGGGGTGGGCGCTGGATCCCTCTCGTGTGTCTGGGCACTGGTCGAGGGCACTGGGGGAGGCTGAGCAGAAGATGGGGTCACTGGAGGGGTCTTGGATACCTGGGTGACACCTGGTGCAGCAGATGGAGACGTGGAGGTCTTGGTGGCAGATGAGCTCTTCTTGATGGAGACCATAGCCTGCGTTATGTCCTTGGAAGAAGCCCGTAGCTTTCTTGACCTGGTCCTCCGAGTTCCCCAGGTGGCGGGCGAGTGCAGCCGCGGCGGCCATGACAAACTGCATCAGTTCGTCGTCCTGAAAGGTCGAGACCCGTGAAGGGGCTTGCGCCGGTTGCTGCTCCTTTTGGACAGGAGGTTCTGCCAGGGGGCTGCGATCCTTGGTTCTGTTGTGGAACCGTGACCGCTGAGGGAGCCCAGCCTCTGTTAGCGCAGGCGACAGTGTTGAAGGGTGCTGACGGGATTCCCTTGGTTGCCGAGGGTGTTTCCACACCGAGGGGCGGGGGCGGGATGTAGTCCTCCCTGGCTTTGTACACCGCTCTCGTAGCCTTGGCCTCATCTCTGTGGATGCCGCAGGAAAAGTTCCAGGCGTGATGGGTCTTGCCGCAGTTGGGACACTTGGCCGTTGTTTGCACTGCCTCTGGTGATGCCCATATTGTTGGCAGCGGAAACACCTCATAGAATCCGGCACAAAGGTGCGTAATGGGAATGTGCCCCACATACCAAAGTCCAGTTCCTTCAGTGTAGGCCCCCGGAGGGTAACCACAACCTGCCTTGTCTCTTCTTTCCTCTAGGTGGATCTTTCTGCCTTGATCACCTGTGGTTGCTCTCTGATGGCGTCAAGGGTATTGTTCGGTGACCATCCCTGCAACATCATCTTTGTCTTCTCCGCTCCTTCTACTCTCTGGAGGTTGATCCTCCTTCCGTTGACCTCCTTTAGCTTGGCAAGGGCAGAAGTGGCGGCCTCGTCCTTAGGAGTGATGAGAATCTCTCCGGTCGGCATGTATTTAAAGGTGATGTTCCAGTTCCTATGTCTTTTCTCGATTTCTCGAGAAAGCGCAAAGGCTGACTGGCAGCATTCAGGGAAATTTGAGAACGTGTGTTTGCTGCCTGGGTGGTGCAGCAAAGTCGCGGTCCTTCGCCCACTCCTCCTTTAGGTGGGGGTCCCAGCGTCCCCTGGCGACAGTCAGGGCCTCCGAAAAAGTGGTGTAGCGCTGATTTTTTTAAGTTCATGCGCTATTCTTTCTATTGCCACTTCTGGGCACCTAGGATAGGCCGCAGTGGTTTCCGCAGCAGTTCACACAGAATAGTTGCTGGTCCTTGGAATCCTGTGTGGCGTGGCGTTTGCCGGATTTGGCGCACCGGGAGCATTACTGCGACATTCCTTTTTGGAGTGCCCCAGCAGTTGGCATCTTGTGCACCTCTGCACGGGGGCAATGTAGGGGACCACTTAGTGTAGTGTGTATCCTTGCTTCACGGTGGAGGGGAGGGCGTCCATGAGGAAGGCCACTCTCACTGAGC